>NC_092419.1:114089085-114201585 GCF_040894005.1 Engystomops pustulosus
AGTGGTGATTGTTACTTACACATGACACATTGTCCCCAGCCCTGTCCCCATCAGCCCCCGCACCTGTGTTACTGGAGACATCACTGACACCATGTTACCTGCTCCTATTATACTGCCCAGTGGTGATTGTTACTTACACATGACACATTGTCCCCAGCCCTGTCCTCATCAGCCCCCGCACCTGTGTTACTGGAGACATAACTGACACCATGTTACCTGCTCCTATTATACTGCCCAGTGGTGATTGTTACTTACACATGACACATTGTCCCCAGCCCTGTCCCCATCATCCCCCGCACCTGTGTTACTGGAGACATCACTGACACCATGTTACCTGCTCCTATTATACTGCCCAGTGGTGATTGTTACTTACACATGACACATTGTCCCCAGCCCTGTCCCCATCATCCCCCGCACCTGTGTTACTGGGGACATCACTGACACCATGTTACCTGCTCCTATTATACTGCCCAGTGGTGATTGTTACTTACACATGACACATTGTCCCCAGCCCTGTCCTCATCAGCCCCCGCACCTGTGTTACTGGAGACATCACTGATACCATGTTACCTGCTCCTATTATACTGCCCAGTGGTGATTGTTACTTACACATGACACATTGTCCCCCAGCCCTGTCCCCATCAGCCCCCGCACCTGTGTTACTGGAGACATCACTGACACCATGTTACCTGCTCCTATTATACTGCCCAGTGGTGATTGCTACTTACACATGACACATTGTCCCCCGCCCTGTCCCCATCAGCCCCTGCACCTGTGTTACTGGAGACATCACTGACACCATGTTACCTGCTCCTATTATACTGCCCAGTGGTGATTGTTACTTACATATGACACATTGTCCCCAGCCCTGTCCTCATCAGCCCCCGCACCTGTGTTACTGGGGACATCACTGACACCATGTTACCTGCTCCTATTATACTGCCCAGTGGTGATTGTTACTTACACATGACACATTGTCCCCAGCCCTGTCCCCATCAGCCCCCGCACCTGTGTTACTGGAGACATCACTGACACCATGTTACCTGCTCCTATTATACTGCCCAGTGGTGATTGTTACTTACACATGACACATTGTCCCCAGCCCTGTCCCCATCAGCCCCCGCACCTGTGTTACTGGAGACATCACTGACACCATGTTACCTGCTCCTATTATACTGCCCAGTGGTGATTGCTACTTACACATGACACATTGTCCCCCGCCCTGTCCCCATCAGCCCCTGCACCTGTGTTACTGGAGACATCACTGACACCATGTTACCTGCTCCTATTATACTGCCCAGTGGTGATTGTTACTTACACATGACACATTGTCCCCAGCCCTGTCCCCATCAGCCCCCGCACCTGTGTTACTGGAGACATCACTGACACCATGTTACCTGCTCCTATTATACTGCCCAGTGGTGATTGTTACTTACATATGACACATTGTCCCCAGCCCTGTCCTCATCAGCCCCCGCACCTGTGTTACTGGGGACATCACTGACACCATGTTACCTGCTCCTATTATACTGCCCAGTGGTGATTGTTACTTACACATGACACATTGTCCCCAGCCCTGTCCCCATCAGCCCCCGCACCTGTGTTACTGGAGACATCACTGACACCATGTTACCTGCTCCTATTATACTGCCCAGTGGTGATTGTTACTTACACATGACACATTGTCCCCAGCCCTGTCCCCATCAGCCCCCGCACCTGTGTTACTGGAGACATCACTGACACCATGTTACCTGCTCCTATTATACTGCCCAGTGGTGATTGTTACTTACACATGACACATTGTCCCCAGCCCTGTCCCCATCAGCCCCCGCACCTGTGTTACTGGAGACATCACTGACACCATGTTACCTGCTCCTATTATACTGCCCAGTGGTGATTGTTACTTACACATGACACATTGTCCCCAGCCCTGTCCCCATCAGCCCCCGCACCTGTGTTACTGGAGACATCACTGACACCATGTTACCTGCTCCTATTATACTGCCCAGTGGTGATTGTTACTTACACATGACACATTGTCCCCCAGCCCTGTCCTCATCAGCCCCCGCACCTGTGTTACTGGAGACATCACTGACACCATGTTACCTGCTCCTATTATACTGCCCAGTGGTGATTGTTACTTACACATGACACATTGTCCCCCAGCCCTGTCCCCATCAGCCCCCGCACCAGTGTTACTGGAGACATCACTGACACCATGTTACCTGCTCCTATTATACTGCCCAGTGGTGATTGTTACTTACACATGACACATTGTCCCCAGCCCTGTCCCCATCAGCCCCCGCACCTGTGTTACTGGAGACATCACTGACACCATGTTACCTGCTCCTAATATACTGCCCAGTGGTGATTGTTACTTACACATGACACATTGTCCCCAGCCCTGTCCCCATCAGCCCCCGCACCTGTGTTACAGGAGACATCACTGACACCATGTTACCTGCTCCTATTATACTGCCCAGTGGTGATTGTTACTTACACATGACACATTGTCCCCCAGCCCTGTCCTCAACAGCCCCTGCACCTGTGTTACTGGGGACATCACTGACACCATGTTACCTGCTCCTATTATACTGCCCAGTGGTGATTGTTACTTACACATGACACATTGTCCCCAGCCCTGTCCCCATCAGCCCCCGCACCTGTGTTACTGGAGACATCACTGACACCATGTTACCTGCTCCTATTATACTGCCCAGTGGTGATTGTTACTTACACATGACACATTGTCCCCAGCCCTGTCCCCATCAGCCCCCGCACCTGTGTTACTGGAGACATCACTGACACCATGTTACCTGCTCCTATTATACTGCCCAGTGGTGATTGTTACTTACACATGACACATTGTCCCCAGCCCTGTCCTCATCAGCCCCCGCACCTGTGTTACTGGAGACATCACTGACACCATGTTACCTGCTCCTATTATACTGCCCAGTGGTGTGATTGTTACTTACACATGACACATTGTCCCCAGCCCTGTCCCCATCAGCCCCCGCACCTGTGTTACTGGAGACATCACTGACACCATGTTACCTGCTCCTATTATACTGCCCAGTGGTGATTGTTACTTACACATGACACATTGTCCCCAGCCCTGTCCCCGTCAGCCCCCGCACCTGTGTTACTGGAGACATCACTGACACCATGTTACCTGCTCCTATTATACTGCCCAGTGGTGATTGTTACTTACACATGACACATTGTCCCCAGCCCTGTCCCCATCAGCCCCTGCACCTGTGTTACTGGAGACATCACTGACACCATGTTACCTGCTCCTATTATACTGCCCAGTGGTGATTGTTACTTACACATGACACATTGTCCCCAGCCCTGTCCCCATCAGCCCCCGCACCTGTGTTACTGGGGACATCACTGACACCATGTTACCTGCTCCTATTATACTGCCCAGTGGTGATTGTTACTTACACATGACACATTGTCCCCCAGCCCTGTCCCCATCAGCCCCCGCACCTGTGTTACTGGAGACATCACTGACACCATGTTACCTGCTCCTATTATACTGCCCAGTGGTGATTGTTACTTACACATGACACATTGTCCCCAGCCCTGTCCCCATCAGCCCCTGCACCTGTGTTACTGGAGACATCACTGACACCATGTTACCTGCTCCTATTATACTGCCCAGTGGTGATTGTTACTTACACATGACACATTGTCCCCAGCCCTGTCCCCATCAGCCCCCGCACCTGTGTTACTGGAGACATCACTGACACCATGTTACCTGCTCCTATTATACTGCCCAGTGGTGATTGTTACTTACACATGACACATTGTCCCCAGCCCTGTCCCCATCAGCCCCCGCACCTGTGTTACTGGAGACATCACTGACACCATGGCCGCTGCTCCTATTATACTGCCCAGTGGTGATTGTTACTTACACATGACACATTGTCCCCAGCCCTGTCCCCATCAGCCCCCGCACCTGTGTTACTGGAGACATCACTGACACCATGTTACCTGCTCCTATTATACTGCCCAGTGGTGATTGTTACTTACACATGACACATTGTCCCCAGCCCTGTCCCCATCAGCCCCCGCACCTGTGTTACTGGAGACATCACTGACACCATGTTACCTGCTCCTATTATACTGCCCAGTGGTGATTGTTACTTACACATGACACATTGTCCCCAGCCCTGTCCCCATCAGCCCCCGCACCTGTGTTACTGGGGACATCACTGACACCATGTTACCTGCTCCTATTATACTGCCCAGTGGTGATTGTTACTTACACATGACACATTGTCCCCAGCCCTGTCCTCATCAGCCCCCGCACCTGTGTTACTGGGGACATCACTGACACCATGTTACCTGCTCCTATTATACTGCCCAGTGGTGATTGTTACTTACACATGACACATTGTCCCCAGCCCTGTCCCCATCAGCCCCCGCACCTGTGTTACTGGGGACATCACTGACACCATGTTACCTGCTCCTATTATACTGCCCAGTGGTGATTGTTACTTACACATGACACATTGTCCCCAGCCCTGTCCCCATCAGCCCCCGCACCTGTGTTACTGGAGACATCACTGACACCATGTTACCTGCTCCTATTATACTGCCCAGTGGTGATTGTTACTTACACATGACACATTGTCCCCAGCCCTGTCCCCATCAGCCCCTGCACCTGTGTTACTGGGGACATCACTGACACCATGTTACCTGCTCCTATTATACTGCCCAGTGGTGATTGTTACTTACACATGACACATTGGGGCAAATTTACTTACCCGGTCCATTCGCGTTCCAGCGGCGGCTTCTCCGCTCTGGATTCGGGTCCGGCCGGGATTTAATAAGGTAGTTCTTCCGCCGTCCACCAGGTGGCGCTGCTGCGCTGAAAGTAAACTCATCGCGCCGGAATGCACCGAGCTGGACCAGGTGAAGGTAAGCGGTCCTTATGCGACACATTTTCGGTTTTTAAATGCGGCGGTTTTTCCGAATACGTCGGGTTTTCGTTCGGCCACGCCCCCCGATTTCCGTCGCGCGCATGCCAGCGCCGATGCGCCACAATCCGATCGCGTGCGCCAAAATCCCGGGGCAATTTAAGTACAAGCGGCGCAAAACGGAAATATTCGGGTAACACGTCGGGAAAACGCGAATCGGGCCCTTAATAAATGACCCCCAATGTCCCCAGCCCTGTCCCCATCAGCCCCCGCACCTGTGTTACTGGAGACATCACTGACACCATGTTACCTGCTCCTATTATACTGCCCAGTGGTGATTGTTACTTACACATGACACATTGTCCCCAGCCCTGTCCCCATCAGCCCCCGCACCTGTGTTACTGGAGACATCACTGACACCATGTTACCTGCTCCTATTATACTGCCCAGTGGTGATTGTTACTTACACATTACACATTGTCCCCAGCCCTGTCCTCATCAGCCCCTGCACCTGTGTTATTGGAGACATCACTGACACCATGTTACCTGCTCCTATTATACTGCCCAGTGGTGATTGTTACTTACACATGACACATTGTCCCCCAGCCCTGTCCCCATCAGCCCCCGCACCTGTGTTACTGGAGACATCACTGACACCATGTTACCTGCTCCTATTATACTGCCCAGTGGTGATTGTTACTTACACATGACACATTGTCCCCAGCCCTGTCCCCATCAGCCCCCGCACCTGTGTTACTGGAGACATCACTGACACCATGTTACCTGCTCCTATTATACTGCCCAGTGGTGATTGTTACTTACACATGACACATTGTCCCCATCCCTGTCCTCATCAGCCCCCGCACCTGTGTTACTGGAGACATCACTGACACCATGTTACCTGCTCCTATTATACTGCCCAGTGGTGATTGTTACTTACACATGACACATTGTCCCCAGCCCTGTCCCCATCAGCCCCCGCACCTGTGTTACTGGAGACATCACTGACACCATGTTACCTGCTCCTATTATACTGCCCAGTGGTGATTGTTACTTACACATGACACATTGTCCCCAGCCCTGTCCCCATCAGCCCCCGCACCTGTGTTACTGGAGACATCACTGACACCATGGCCGCTGCTCCTATTATACTGCCCAGTGGTGATTGTTACTTACACATGACACATTGTCCCCCAGTCCTGTCCCCATCAGCCCCCGCACCTGTGTTACTGGAGACATCACTGACACCATGTTACCTGCTCCTATTATACTGCCCAGTGGTGATTGTTACTTACACATGACACATTGTCCCCAGCCCTGTCCCCATCAGCCCCCGCACCTGTGTTACTGGGGACATCACTGACACCATGTTACCTGCTCCTATTATACTGCCCAGTGGTGATTGTTACTTACACATGACACATTGTCCCCAGCCCTGTCCCCATCAGCCCCCGCACCTGTGTTACTGGGGACATCACTGACACCATGTTACCTGCTCCAATATACTGCCCAGTGGTGATTGTTACTTACACATGACACATTGTCCCCCAGCCCTGTCCTCATCAGCCCCTGCACCTGTGTTACTGGAGACATCACTGACACCATGTTACCTGCTCCTATTATACTGCCCAGTGGTGATTGTTACTTACACATGACACATTGTCCCCAGCCCTGTCCTCATCAGCCCCCGCACCTGTGTTACTGGAGACATCACTGACACCATGTTACCTGCTCCTATTATACAGCCCAGTGGTGATTGTTACTTACACATGACAGATTGTCCCCAGCCCTGTCCTCATCAGCCCCCGCACCTGTGTTACTGGAGACATCACTGACACCATGTTACCTGCTACTATTATACTGCCCAGTGGTGATTGTTACTTACACATGACACATTGTCCCCAGCCCTGTCCTCATCAGCCCCCGCACCAGTGTTACTGGGGACATCACTGACACCATGGCCGCTGCTCCTATTATACTGCCCAGTGGTGATTGTTACTTACACATGACACATTGTCCCCAGCCCTGTCCTCATCAGCCCCCGCACCTGTGTTACTGGGGACATCACTGACACCATGTTACCTGCTCCTATTATACTGCCCAGTGGTGATTGTTACTTACACATGACAGATTGTCCCCAGCCCTGTCCCCATCAGCCCCTGCACCTGTGTTACTGGAGACATCACTGACACCATGTTACCTGCTCCTATTATACTGCCCAGTGGTGATTGTTACTTACACATGACACATTGTCCCCAGCCCTGTCCCCATCAGCCCCCGCACCTGTGTTACTGGAGACATCACTGACACCATGTTACCTGCTCCTATTATACTGCCCAGTGGTGATTGTTACTTACACATGACACATTGTCCCCAGCCCTGTCCCCATCAGCCCCCGCACCTGTGTTACTGGAGACATCACTGACACCATGTTACCTGCTCCTATTATACTGCCCAGTGGTGATTGTTACTTACACATGACACATTGTCCCCAGCCCTGTCCCCATCAGCCCCTGCACCTGTGTTACTGGAGAATCACTGACACCATGTTACCTGCTCCTATTATACTGCCCAGTGGTGATTGTTACTTACACATGACACATTGTCCCCAGCCCTGTCCCCATCAGCCCCTGCACCTGTGTTACTGGAGACATCACTGACACCATGTTACCTGCTCCTATTATACTGCCCAGTGGTGATTGTTATTTACACATGACACATTGTCCCCAGCCCTGTCCCCATCAGCCCCGGCACCTGTGTTACTGGAGACATCACTGACACCATGGCCGCTGCTCCTATTATACTGCCCAGTGGTGATTGTTACTTACACATGACACATTGTCCCCAGCCCTGTCCCCATCAGCCCCCGCACCTGTGTTACTGGAGACATCACTGACACCATGTTACCTGCTCCTATTATACTGCCCAGTGGTGATTGTTACTTACACATGACACATTGTCCCCAGCCCTGTCCCCATCAGCCCCGGCACCTGTGTTACTGGAGACATCACTGACACCATGTTACCTGCTCCTATTATACTGCCCAGTGGTGATTGTTACTTACACATGACACATTGTCCCCCAGCCCTGTCCCCATCAGCCCCCGCACCTGTGTTACTGGAGACATCACTGACACCATGTTACCTGCTCCTATTATACTGCCCAGTGGTGATTGTTACTTACACATGACACATTGTCCCCAGCCCTGTCCCCATCAGCCCCCGCACCTGTGTTACTGGAGACATCACTGACACCATGTTACCTGCTCCTATTATACTGCCCAGTGGTGATTGTTACTTACACATGACACATTGTCCCCAGCCCTGTCCTCATCAGCCCCCGCACCTGTGTTACTGGGGACATCACTGACACCATGTTACCTGCTCCTATTATACTGCCCAGTGGTGATTGTTACTTACACATGACACATTGTCCCCCAGCCCTGTCCTCATCAGCCCCCGCACCTGTGTTACTGGAGACATCACTGACACCATGTTACCTGCTCCTATTATACTGCCCAGTGGTGATTGTTACTTACACATGACACATTGTCCCCAGCCCTGTCCTCATCAGCCCCCGCACCTGTGTTACTGGAGACATCACTGACACCATGTTACCTGCTCCTATTATACTGCCCAGTGGTGATTGTTACTTACACATGACACATTGTCCCCAGCCCTGTCCCCATCAGCCCCCGCACCTGTGTTACTGGGGACATCACTGACACCATGTTACCTGCTCCTATTATACTGCCCAGTGGTGATTGTTACTTACACATGACACATTGTCCCCAGCCCTGTCCCCATCAGCCCCTGCACCTGTGTTACTGGAGACATCACTGACACCATGTTACCTGCTCCTATTATACTGCCCAGTGGTGATTGTTACTTACACATGACACATTGTCCCCCAGCCCTGTCCCCATCAGCCCCCGCACCTGTGTTACTGGAGACATCACTGACACCATGTTACCTGCTCCTATTATACTGCCCAGGGGTGATTGTTACTTACACATGACACATTGTCCCCAGCCCTGTCCCCATCAGCCCCCGCACCTGTGTTACTGGAGACATCACTGACACCATGTTACCTGCTCCTATTATACTGCCCAGTGGTGATTGTTACTTACACATGACACATTGTCCCCCAGCCCTGTCCCCATCAGCCCCCGCACCTGTGTTACTGGAGACATCACTGACACCATGTTACCTGCTCCTATTATACTGCCCAGTGGTGATTGTTACTTACACATGACACATTGTCCCCAGCCCTGTCCCCATCAGCCCCCGCACCTGTGTTACTGGGGACATCACTGACACCATGTTACCTGCTCCTATTATACTGCCCAGTGGTGATTGTTACTTACACATGACACATTGTCCCCAGCCCTGTCCCCATCAGCCCCTGCACCTGTGTTACTGGAGACATCACTGACACCATGTTACCTGCTCCTATTATACTGCCCAGTGGTGATTGTTACTTACACATGACACATTGTCCCCCAGCCCTGTCCCCATCAGCCCCCGCACCTGTGTTACTGGAGACATCACTGACACCATGTTACCTGCTCCTATTATACTGCCCAGGGGTGATTGTTACTTACACATGACACATTGTCCCCAGCCCTGTCCCCATCAGCCCCCGCACCTGTGTTACTGGAGACATCACTGACACCATGTTACCTGCTCCTATTATACTGCCCAGTGGTGATTGTTACTTACACATGACACATTGTCCCCAGCCCTGTCCCCATCAGCCCCCGCACCTGTGTTACTGGGGACATCACTGACACCATGTTACCTGCTCCTATTATACTGCCCAGTGGTGATTGTTACTTACACATGACACATTGTCCCCAGCCCTGTCCCCATCAGCCCCCGCACCGGTGTTACTGGAGACATCACTGACACCATGTTACCTGCTCCTATTATACTGTCCAGTGGTGATTGTTACTTACACATGACACATTGTCCCCAGCCCTGTCCCCATCAGCCCCCCGCACCTGTGTTACTGGAGACATCACTGACACCATGTTACCTGCTCCTATTATACTGCCCAGTGGTGATTGTTACTTACACATGACACATTGTCCCCAGCCCTGTCCCCATCAGCCCCCGCACCTGTGTTACTGGAGACATCACTGACACCATGTTACCTGCTCCTATTATACTGCCCAGTGGTGATTGTTACTTACACATGACACATTGTCCCCAGCCCTGTCCCCATCAGCCCCTGCACCTGTGTTACTGGAGACATCACTGACACCATGTTACCTGCTCCTATTATACTGCCCAGTGGTGATTGTTACTTACACATGACACATTGTCCCCCAGCCCTGTCCCCATCAGCCCCCGCACCTGTGTTACTGGAGACATCACTGACACCATGTTACCTGCTCCTATTATACTGCCCAGGGGTGATTGTTACTTACACATGACACATTGTCCCCAGCCCTGTCCCCATCAGCCCCCGCACCTGTGTTACTGGAGACATCACTGACACCATGTTACCTGCTCCTATTATACTGCCCAGTGGTGATTGTTACTTACACATGACACATTGTCCCCAGCCCTGTCCCCATCAGCCCCCGCACCTGTGTTACTGGGGACATCACTGACACCATGTTACCTGCTCCTATTATACTGCCCAGTGGTGATTGTTACTTACACATGACACATTGTCCCCAGCCCTGTCCCCATCAGCCCCCGCACCGGTGTTACTGGAGACATCACTGACACCATGTTACCTGCTCCTATTATACTGTCCAGTGGTGATTGTTACTTACACATGACACATTGTCCCCAGCCCTGTCCCCATCAGCCCCCCGCACCTGTGTTACTGGAGACATCACTGACACCATGTTACCTGCTCCTATTATACTGCCCAGTGGTGATTGTTACTTACACATGACACATTGTCCCCAGCCCTGTCCCCATCAGCCCCCGCACCTGTGTTACTGGAGACATCACTGACACCATGTTACCTGCTCCTATTATACTGCCCAGTGGTGATTGTTACTTACACATGACACATTGTCCCCAGCCCTGTCCCCATCAGCCCCTGCACCTGTGTTACTGGAGACATCACTGACACCATGTTACCTGCTCCTATTATACTGCCCAGTGGTGATTGTTACTTACACATGACACATTGTCCCCCAGCCCTGTCCCCATCAGCCCCCGCACCTGTGTTACTGGAGACATCACTGACACCATGTTACCTGCTCCTATTATACTGCCCAGGGGTGATTGTTACTTACACATGACACATTGTCCCCAGCCCTGTCCCCATCAGCCCCCGCACCTGTGTTACTGGAGACATCACTGACACCATGTTACCTGCTCCTATTATACTGCCCAGTGGTGATTGTTACTTACACATGACACATTGTCCCCAGCCCTGTCCCCATCAGCCCCCGCACCTGTGTTACTGGGGACATCACTGACACCATGTTACCTGCTCCTATTATACTGCCCAGTGGTGATTGTTACTTACACATGACACATTGTCCCCAGCCCTGTCCCCATCAGCCCCCGCACCGGTGTTACTGGAGACATCACTGACACCATGTTACCTGCTCCTATTATACTGTCCAGTGGTGATTGTTACTTACACATGACACATTGTCCCCAGCCCTGTCCCCATCAGCTGCTCCGCCTAAGGTGCCTGCAATGAAGGGGAAATGTGTTTTGGGGGAAAAAGTTCCAAAAGCACCAATGTCCGGGGAGATGTTGGTGATGCCCTTGTGAGGTTCCTTGCACAGCACATCCCTGGTAATGGGGGTGACCTGTGCACTATTACACCTCAGATGCAGCAATAAACTTCATAATGGCTCCACAGGCAAATCCTTACATACTGGAAGAGTACAGCTACAAGATAGCGCCCCCTGCTGCAGTGTAGACATAGTACAGGCTTAATCAGGGAGTATGAATCCTACCTCCTGCTTGGGTATTCCTATCTTCTAAAGTGCCACCATGACTCTAGGATCTACCATGTCTCTATGGTCTGAATTCTGGGACCCTCACTCATTCAGAATGGCTGGATAGGAGAGCTGACCCCATGGGTCAGATGCAGGGCCCCAGCATACGTGCAAGTCGGACCCTCGCTGCTTAGAAAACAATATCCTGGGAGAAAAAACGTGACTCACAGTAAATGTTTCCATGTCTGATATTCTGAGGAAGACATAAGCGGCCGCCCCCATGAGCTGTGAAGTCCTGCTACACTCTCCCCTACTGCCAGAAATCTGGGCCTAAAGTCACCGAAAAGTTCAAGTTGTAGCAGCATCAATGTGATGGTGCTGTGTCTCCCCCTACTGGCCAATGTTAGCTCTGCATCTATCTGCCTTTCATCTGCCTTCTCATGGCATGTCCTCTGTGTGTACCTGTCCTCCATATGTGACCGTCCTCTGTGTGTACCCGTCCTCCATATGTGACCGTCCTCTGTGTGTACCCGTCCTCCATATGTGACCGTCCTCTGTGTGTACCCGTCCTCCATATGTGACCGTCCTCTGTGTGTACCTGCCCTCCATATGTGACCGTCCTCTGTGTGTACCTGCCCTCCATATGTGACCGTCCTCTGTGTGTACCCGTCCTCCATATGTGACCGTCCTCTGTGTGTACCCGTCCTCCATATGTGACCGTCCTCTGTGTGTACCCGTCCTCCATATGTGACCGTCCTCTGTGTGTACCTGTCCTCCATATGTGACCGTCCTCTGTGTGTACCTGTCCTCCATATGTGACCGTCCTCTGTGTGTACCTGCCCTCCATATGTGACCGTCCTCTGTGTGTACCTGCCCTCCATATGTGACCGTCCTCTGTGTGTACCCGTCCTCCATATGTGACCGTCCTCTGTGTGTACCCGTCCTCCATATGTGACCGTCCTCTGTGTGTACCCGTCCTCCATATGTGACCGTCCTCTGTGTGTACCTGTCCTCCATATGTGACCGTCCTCTGTGTGTACCTGTCCTCCATATGTGACCGTCCTCTGTGTGTACCTGCCCTCCATATGTGACCGTCCTCTGTGTGTACCTGTCCTCCATATGTGACCGTCCTCTGTGTGTACCTGCCCTCCATATGTGACCGTCCTCTGTGTGTACCCGTCCTCCATATGTGACATCCTCTGTGTGTACCTGCCCTCCATATGTGACCGTCCTCTGTGTGTACCAGTCCTCCATATGTGACCGTCCTCTGTGTGTACCTGTCCTCCATATGTGACCGTCCTCTGTGTGTACCTGTCCTCCATATGTGACCGTCCTCTGTGTGTACCTGCCCTCCATATGTGACCGTCCTCTGTGTGTACCTGCCCTCCATATGTGACCGTCCTCTGTGTGTACCAGTCCTCCATATGTGACCGTCCTCTGTGTGTACCCGTCCTCCATATGTGACCGTCCTCTGTGTGTACCTGTCCTCCATATGTGACCGTCCTCTGTGTGTACCTGTCCTCCATATGTGACCGTCCTCTGTGTGTACCTGTCCTCCATATGTGACCGTCCTCTGTGTGTACCTGCCCTCCATATGTGACCGTCCTCTGTGTGTACCTGTCCTCCATATGTGACCGTCCTCTGTGTGTACCTGTCCTCCATATGTGACCGTCCTCTGTGTGTACCTGCCCTCCATATGTGACCGTCCTCTGTGTGTACCTGTCCTCCATATGTGACCGTCCTCTGTGTGTACCTGTCCTCCATATGTGACCGTCCTCTGTGTGTACCCGTCCTCCATATGTGACCGTCCTCTGTGTGTACCCGTCCTCCATATGTGACCGTCCTCTGTGTGTACCCGTCCTCCATATGTGACCGTCCTCTGTGTGTACCTGTCCTCCATATGTGACCGTCCTCTGTGTGTACCTGTCCTCCATATGTGACCGTCCTCTGTGTGTACCTGCCCTCCATATGTGACCGTCCTCTGTGTGTACCGGTCCTCCATATGTGACCGTCCTCCATATGTGACCGTCCTCTGTGTACCTGTCCCCCATATGTGACCGTCCTCTGTGTGTACCTGTCCTCCATATGTGACCGTCTTCTGTGTGCACCTGTCCTCCATATGTGACCGTCCTCTGTGTGTACCTGCCCTCCATATGTGACCGTCCTCTGTGTGTACCTGTCCTCCATATGTGACCGTCCTCTGTGTGTACCCGTCCTCCATATGTGACCGTCCTCTGTGTGTACCCGTCCTCCATATGTCACCGTCCTCTGTGTGTACCTGTCCTCCATATATCACCGTCCTCTGTGTGTACCTGTCCTCCATATGTGACCGTCCTCTGTGTGTACCTGTCCTCCATATGTGACCGTCCTCTGTGTGTACCTGTCCTCCATATGTGACCGTCCTCTGTGTGTACCTGCCCTCCATATGTGACCTTCCTCTGTGTGTACCTGTCCTCCATATGTGACCATCCTCTGTGTGTACCTGTCCTCCATATGTGACCGTCCTCTGTGTGTACCGGTCCTCCATATGTGACCGTCCTCCATATGTGACCGTCCTCTGTGTACCTCCATATGTGACCGTCCTCTGTGTGTACCTGCCCTCCATATGTGACCGTCCTCTGTGTGTACCTGCCCTCCATATGTGACCGTCCTCTGTGTGTACCTGCCCTCCATATGTGACCGTCCTCTGTGTGTACCTGCCCTCCATATGTGACCGTCCTCTGTGTGTACCTGCCCTCCATATGTGACCGTCCTCTGTGTGTACCTGTCCTCCATATGTGACCGTCCTCTGTGTGTACCTGTCCTCCATATGTGACCGTCCTCTGTGTGTACCTGCCCTCCATATGTGACCGTCCTCTGTGTGTACCTGCCCTCCATATGTGACCGTCCTCTGTGTGTACCAGTCCTCCATATGTGACCGTCCTCTGTGTGTACCCGTCCTCCATATGTGACCGTCCTCTGTGTGTACCTGTCCTCCATATGTGACCGTCCTCTGTGTGTACCTGTCCTCCATATGTGACCGTCCTCTGTGTGTACCTGTCCTCCATATGTGACCGTCCTCTGTGTGTACCTGCCCTCCATATGTGACCGTCCTCTGTGTGTACCTGTCCTCCATATGTGACCGTCCTCTGTGTGTACCTGTCCTCCATATGTGACCGTCCTCTGTGTGTACCTGCCCTCCATATGTGACCGTCCTCTGTGTGTACCCGTCCTCCATATGTGACCGTCCTCTGTGTGTACCCGTCCTCCATATGTGACCGTCCTCTGTGTGTACCCGTCCTCCATATGTGACCGTCCTCTGTGTGTACCTGTCCTCCATATGTGACCGTCCTCTGTGTGTACCTGTCCTCCATATGTGACCGTCCTCTGTGTGTACCTGCCCTCCATATGTGACCGTCCTCTGTGTGTACCGGTCCTTCATATGTGACCGTCCTCCATATGTGACCGTCCTCTGTGTACCTGTCCCCCATATGTGACCGTCCTCTGTGTGTACCTGTCCTCCATATGTGACCGTCTTCTGTGTGCACCTGTCCTCCATATGTGACCGTCCTCTGTGTGTACCTGCCCTCCATATGTGACCGTCCTCTGTGTGTACCCGTCCTCCATATGTGACCGTCCTCTGTGTGTACCCGCCCTCCATATGTGACCGTCCTCTGGGTGTACCTGTCCTCCATATGTGACCGTCCTCTGTGTGTACCTGCCCTCCATATGTGACCGTCCTCTGTGTGTACCTGTCCTCCATATGTGACCGTCCTCTGTGTGTACCTGTCCTCCATATGTGACCGTCCTCTGTGTGTACCCGTCCTCCATATGTCACCGTCCTCTGTGTGTACCTGTCCTCCATATATCACCGTCCTCTGTGTGTACCTGTCCTCCATATGTGACCGTCCTCTGTGTGTACCTGTCCTCCATATGTGACCGTCCTCTGTGTGTACCTGCCCTCCATATGTGACCTTCCTCTGTGTACCTGCCCTCCATATGTGACCGTCCTCCATATGTGACCGTCCTCTGTGTGTACCTGTCCTCCATATGTGACCATCCTCTGTGTGTACCTGTCCTCCATATGTGACCGTCCTCTGTGTGTACCGGTCCTCCATATGTGACCGTCCTCCATATGTGACCGTCCTCTGTGTACCTGTCCCCCATATGTGACCGTCCTCTGTGTGTACCTGTCCACCATATGTGACCATCCTCTGTGTGTACCTGCCCTCCATATGTGACCTTCCTCTGTGTGTACCTGTCCTCCATATGTGACCATCCTCTGTGTGTACCTGTCCTCCATATGTGACCTTCCTCTGTGTGTACCTGTCCTCCATATGTGACCATCCTCTGTGTGTACCTGTCCTCCATATGTGACCGTCCTCTGTGTACCTGTCCTCCATGTGTACCCGTCCTCCATATGTGACCGTCCTCTGTGTGTACCTGCCCTCCATATGTGACCGTCCTCTGTGTACCTGTCCTCCATATGTGACCGTCCTCTGTGTGTACCTGCCCTCCATATGTGACCGTCCTCTGTGTACCTGTCCTCCATATGTGACCTTCCTCTGTGTGTACCTGCCCTTCATATGTGACCGTCCTCTGTGTGTACCTGTCCTCCATATGTGACCTTCCTCTGTGTGTACCTGCCCTTCATATGTGACCGTCCTCTGTGTGTACCTGCCCTCCATATGTGACCGTCCTCTCTGTACCTGCCCTCAATATGTGACCTTCCTCTGTGTACCTGTCCTCCATATGTGACCGTCCTCTGTGTGTACCCGTCCTCCATATGTGACCGTCCTCTGTGTGTACCTGCCCTCCATATGTGACCGTCCTCTGTGTGTACCTGCCCTCCATATGTGACCGTCCTCTGTGTGTACCTGTCCTCCATATGTGACCGTCCTCTGTGTGTACCCGCCCTCCATATGTGACCGTCCTCTGTGTGTACCTGCCCTCCATATGTGACCGTCCTCTGTGTGTACCCGTCCTCCATATGTGACCGTCCTCTGTGTACCTGTCCTCCATATGTGACCGTCCTCTGTGTACCTGTCCTCCATATGTGACCGTCCTCTGTGTACCTGTCCTCCATGTGTACCCGTCCTCCATATGTGACCGTCCTTTGTGTGTACCTGCCCTCCATATGTGACCGTCCTTTGTGTACCTGTCCTCCATGTGTACCCGTCCTCCATATGTGACCGTCCTCTGTGTGTACCTGTCCTCCATATGTGACCGTCCTCTGTGTACCTGTCCTCCATATGTGACCGTCCTCTGTGTGTACCCGCCCTCCATATGTGACCGTCCTCTGTGTGTACCTGCCCTCCATATGTGACCGTCCTCTGTGTGTACCTGTCCTCCATATGTGACCGTCCTCTGTGTGTACCCGCCCTCCATATGTGACCGTCCTCTGTGTGTACCTGCCCTCCATATGTGACCGTCCTCTGTGTGTACCTGTCCTCCATATGTGACCGTCCTCTGTGTGTACCCGCCCTCCATATGTGACCGTCCTCTGTGTGTACCTGTCCTCCATATGTGACCGTCCTCTGTGTGTACCCGCCCTCCATATGTGACCGTCCTCTGTGTGTACCTGCCCTCCATATGTGACCTTCCTCTGTGTGTACCTGTCCTCCATATGTGACCGTCCTCTGTGTGTACCTGCCCTCCATATGTGACCTTCCTCTGTGTGTACCCGTCCTCCATATGTGACCGTCCTCTGTGTACCTGTCCTCCATATGTGACCGTCCTCTGTGTACCTGTCCTCCATGTGTACCCGTCCTCCATATGTGACCGTCCTCTGTGTGTACCTGCCCTCCATATGTGACCGTCCTCTGTGTACCTGTCCTCCATATGTGACCGTCCTCTGTGTGTACCTGCCCTCCATATGTGACCGTCCTCTGTGTACCTGTCCTCCATATGTGACCGTCCTCTGTGTGTACCTGTCCTCCATATGTGACCGTCCTCTGTGTGTACCTGCCCTCCATATGTGACCTTCCTCTGTGTGTACCTGCCCTCCATATGTGACCGTCCTCTGTGTGTACCCGTCCTCCATATGTGACCGTCCTCTGTGTGTACCTGCCCTCCATATGTGACCGTCCTCTGTGTGTACCTGCCCTCCATATGTGACCGTCCTCTGTGTGTACCTGTCCTCCATATGTGACCGTCCTCTGTGTACCTGTCCTCCATATGTGACTGTCCTCTGTATATGCTCTGTTTGTGTGTCTCATCCTTTCTGTGTGTAGCGTCCTCTGTGTATGTGCGTCCTCGTCCGCTGTGTCCTGTGTCCCTGTCCTGTGTCTGTGTCCTCCGTGTCTCCTCTGTCTGTCTTCTGTGTCCCCTGTCCGTGTCCTCGTCCTCTGTGTCCCTATCCTCTGCCTGTGTCCTCTGTGTCTCCTATGTATCCTGTGTCCTGTGTGTCCTCTGTCTCCTGTGTCCTCGTCCTCTGTGTCTCCTGTGTCCTCGTCCTCTGGGTCTCCTGTGTCTCCTGTGTCCCTGTCCTCTGTGTCTCCTGTGTCCTCGTCCTCTGGGTCTCCTGTGTCTCCTGTGTCCCTGTCCTCTGTGTCTCCTGTGTCCTCTGGGTCTCCTGTGTCCTTGTCCTCTGTGTCTCCTGTGTCTCCTGTGTCCTCTGGGTCTCCTGTGTCCTTGTCCTCTGTGTCTCCTGTGTCTCCTGTGTCCTCTGCGTCTTCTGTCTGTGTCCTCTGTGTCCTCTGTCTCATGTGTCCCCTGTCCGTGTCTTCGTCCTCTGTGTCCCCTGTCCTCTGTCTGTGTCCTCTGTCTGTGTCCTCGTCCTCTGTGTCCCCTGTCCTCTGTCTGTGTCCTGTGTCTCCTGTCCGTGTCCTCTGTCTCATGTGTCCTCTGTGTCTCCTGTGTCCTCTGTGTCTCCTGTGTCCCTGTCCTCTGTCTGTGTCCTGTGTCTCCTGTGTCCTCGTCCTCTGTTTCCCTGTCCTCTGTGTCTCCTGTGTCCTCTGAGTCTCCTGTGTCTCCTGTGTCCTCTGTCTCCTGTGTCCTCTGTGTCTCCTACGTCCTCGTCCTCTGTTTCCCTGTCCTCTGTGTCTCCTGTGTCCTCTGTGTCTCCTGTGTCCTCTGTGTCCCTGTCCTCTGTGTCTTCTGTGTCTTCTGTGTCTCCTGTGTCCTCGTGCTCTGTGTTCCTGTCCTCCGTCTGTGTCCTGCGTCCCCCGTTTCCTCTGTCTGTGTTCCCCGTGTCCTCTGTGTCTCCTGCGTATTCTGTGTGCTGTGTGTCCTCTGTGTCTCCTGTGTCCTCTGTGTCTCCTGTGTCCCCGTCCTCTGTGTCCCTGTGTCCTCTGTGTCTCCTGTGTCCTCGTCCTCTGTGTCTCCTGTGTCCTAGTCCTCTGTGTCTCCTGTGTCCTCGTCCTCTGGGTCTCCTGTGTCTCCTGTGTCCCTGTCCTCTGTGTCTCCTGTGTCCTCTGGGTCTCCTGTGTCCTTGTCCTCTGTGTCTCCTGTGTCCCTGTCCTCTGTGTCTCCTGTGTCCTCTGTGTCTCCTGTGTCCTCATCCTCTGTGTCTCCTGTGTCTTCTGTGTCTCCTGTGTTCTCTGTGTCTCCTGTGTCCTCGTCCTCTGTGTCTCCTGTGTCCTCTGTGTCTCCTGTGTCCTCTGTGTCTCCTGTGTCCTCTGTGTCTCCTGTGTCCTCTGTGTCTCCTGTGTCACTGTCCTCTGTGTCTCCTGTGTCCTCTGTGTCTCCTGTGTCCTCATCCTCTGTGTCTCCTGTGTCTTCTGTGTCTCCTGTGTTCTCTGTGTCTCCTGTGTCCTCGTCCTCTGTGTCTCCTGTGTCCTCTGTGTCTCCTGTGTCCTCTGTGTCATCTGTGTCTCCTGTGTCCTCTGTGTCTCCTGTGTCCTCTGTGTCTCCTGTGTCTCCTGTGTCCTCTGTGTCTCCTGTCTCCTGTGTCCTCTGTGTCTCCTGTGTCCTCTGTGTCTCCTGTGTCCTCTGTGTCTCCTGTGTCCCTGTCCTCTGTGTCTCCTGTGTCCTCTGTGTCTCCTGTGTCCTCTGTGTCTCCTGTGTCCTCTGTGTCTCCTGTGTCCACTGTGTCCTCTGTGTCTCCTGTGTCCCTGTCCTCTGTGTCTCCTGTGTCCTCTGTGTCTCCTGTGTCCTCTGTGTCTCCTGTGTCCTCTGTGTCTCCTGTGTCCTCTGTGTCTTTTGTGTCTCCTGTGTCCTCTGTGTCTCCTGTGTCCTCTGTGTCTCCTCTGTGTCTCCTGTGTCCTCTGTGTCTCCTGTGTCCTCTGTGTCTCCTGGGTCTCCTGTGTCCCGTGGGTCTCCTGTGTCCTCTGGGTCTCCTGTGTCCTCTGGGTCTCCTGTGTCCTCTGGGTCTCCTGTGTCCTCTGGGTCTCCTGTGTCCTCTGGGTCTCCTGTGTCCCTGTCCTCTGTGTCTCCTGTGTCTCCTGTGTCCTCTGTGTCTCCTGTGTCCTCTGTGTCTCCTGTGTCCTCTATGTCTCCTGTGTCCTCTATGTCTCCTGTGTTCTCTGTGTCTCCTGTGTCCTCCGTGTCTCCTGTGTCCTCCGTGTCCTCTGTGTCTCCTGTGTCCTCTGTGTCTCCTGTGTCCTCCGTGTCCTTTGTGTCTTCTGTGTCTCCTGTGTCCTCTGTGTCCCCTGTGTCCTCTGGGTCTCCTGTGTCCTCTGTGTCTCCTGTGTCCTCATCCTCTGTGTCTCCTGTGTCTCCTGTTTTCTCTGTGTCTCCTGTGTCCTCGTCCTCTGTGTCTCCTGTGTCCTCTGTGTCTCCTGTGTCCTCTGTGTCTCCTGTGTCCACTGTGTCCTCTGTGTCTCCTGTGTCCACTGTGTCCTCTGTGTCCCTATCCTCTGTGTCTCCTGTGTCCTCTGTGTCTCCTGTGTCCTCTGTGTCTTTTGTGTCTCCTGTGTCCTCTGTGTCTCCTCTGTGTCTCCTGTGTCCTCTGTGTCTCCTCTGTGTCTCCTGTGTCCACTGTGTCTCCTGTGTCCTCTGTGTCTCCTGGGTCTCCTGTGTCCCGTGGGTCTCCTGTGTCCTCTGGGTCTCCTGTGTCCTCTGGGTCTCCTGTGTCTCCTGTGTCCTCTGGGTCTCCTGTGTCCTCTGTGTCTCCTGTGTCCTCTGTGTCTCCTGTGTCCCCGTCCTCTGTGTCCCTGTGTCCTCTGTGTCTCCTGTGTCCTCATCCTCTGTGTCTCCTGTGTCTTCTGTGTCTCCTGTGTTCTCTGTGTCTCCTGTGTCCTCGTCCTCTGTGTCTCCTGTGTCCTCTGTGTCTCCTGTGTCATCTGTGTCTCCTGTGTCCTCTGTGTCTCCTGTGTCCTCTGTGTCTTCTGTGTCTCCTGTGTCCTCTGTGTCTCCTGTGTCCTCTGTGTCTCCTGTGTCCCTGTCCTCTGTGTCTCCTGTGTCCTCTGTGTCTCCTGTGTCCTCTGTGTCTCCTGTGTCCTCTGTGTCTCCTGTGTCCACTGTGTCCTCTGTGTCTCCTGTGTCCCTGTCCTCTGTGTCTCCTGTGTCCTCTGTGTCTCCTGTGTCCTCTGTGTCTCCTGTGTCCTCTGTGTCTCCTGTGTCCTCTGTGTCTTTTGTGTCCTCTGTGTCTTTTGTGTCTCCTGTGTCCTCTGTGTCTCCTGTGTCCTCTGTGTCTCCTCTGTGTCTCCTGTGTCCTCTGTGTCTCCTCTGTGTCTCCTGTGTCCTCTGTGTCTCCTGTGCCCTCTGTGTCTCCTGGGTCTCCTGTGTCCCGTGGGTCTCCTGTGTCCTCTGGGTCTCCTGTGTCCTCTGGGTCTCCTGTGTCCTCTGGGTCTCCTGTGTCCTCTGGGTCTCCTGTGTCCTCTGGGTCTCCTGTGTCCCTGTCCTCTGTGTCTCCTGTGTCTCCTGTGTCCTCTGTGTCTCCTGTGTCCTCTGTGTCTCCTGTGTCCTCTATGTCTCCTGTGTCCTCTATGTCTCCTGTGTTCTCTGTGTCTCCTGTGTCCTCCGTGTCTCCTGTGTCCTCCGTGTCCTCTGTGTCTCCTGTGTCCTCTGTGTCTCCTGTGTCCTCCGTGTCCTTTGTGTCTCCTGTGTCTTCTGTGTCTCCTGTGTCCTCTGTGTCCCCTGTGTCCTCTGGGTCTCCTGTGTCCTCTGTGTCTCCTGTGTCCTCATCCTCTGTGTCTCCTGTGTCTCCTGTTTTCTCTGTGTCTCCTGTGTCCTCGTCCTCTGTGTCTCCTGTGTCCTCTGTGTCTCCTGTGTCCTCTGTGTCTCCTGTGTCCACTGTGTCCTCTGTGTCTCCTGTGTCCACTGTGTCCTCTGTGTCCCTATCCTCTGTGTCTCCTGTGTCCTCTGTGTCTCCTGTGTCCTCTGTGTCTTTTGTGTCTCCTGTGTCCTCTGAGTCTCCTGTGTCCTCTGTGTCTCCTGTGTCCTCTGTGTCTCCTGTGTCCCGTGGGTCTCCTGTGTCCTTTGGGTCTCCTGTGTCCTCTGGGTCTCCTGTGTCCTCTGTGACTCCTGTGTCCTCTGGGTCTCCTGTGTCCTCTGGGTCTCCTGTGTCCTCTGGGTCTCCTGTGTCCTCTGTGTCTCCTGTGTCCTCTGTGTCTCCTGTGTCCTCTGGGTCTCCTGTGTCCTCTGTGTCTCCTGTGTCCTCTGTGTCTCCTGTGTCTTCTGTGTCTCCTGTGTCCTCTGTGTCTCCTGTGTCCTCTGTGTCTCCTGTGTCCTCTGTGTCTCCTGTGTCCCTGTCCTCTGTGTCTCCTGTGTCCTCTGTGTCTCCTGTGTCCTCTGTGTCTCCTGTGTCCTCTGTGTCTCCTGTGTCCCTGTCCTCTGTGTCTCCTGTGTCCTCTGTGTCTCCTGTGTCCTCTGTGTCTCCTGTGTCCTCTGTGTCTCCTGTGTCCACTGTGTCCTCTGTGTCTCCTGTGTCCCTGTCCTCTGTGTCTCCTGTGTCCTCTGTGTCTCCTGTGTCCTCTGTGTCTCCTGTGTCCTCTGTGTCTCCTGTGTCCTCTGTGTCTTTTGTGTCTCCTGTGTCCTCTGTGTCTCCTGTGTCCTCTGTGTCTCCTCTGTGTCTCCTGTGTCCTCTGTGTCTCCTCTGTGTCTCCTGTGTCCTCTGTGTCTCCTGTGCCCTCTGTGTCTCCTGGGTCTCCTGTGTCCCGTGGGTCTCCTGTGTCCTCTGGGTCTCCTGTGTCCTCTGGGTCTCCTGTGTCCTCTGGGTCTCCTGTGTCCCTGTCCTCTGTGTCTCCTGTGTCTCCTGTGTCCTCTGTGTCTCCTGTGTCCTCTGTGTCTCCTGTGTCCTCTATGTCTCCTGTGTCCTCTATGTCTCCTGTGTTCTCTGTGTCTCCTGTGTCCTCCGTGTCTCCTGTGTCCTCCGTGTCCTCTGTGTCTCCTGTGTCCTCTGTGTCTCCTGTGTCCTCCGTGTCCTTTGTGTCTCCTGTGTCTTCTGTGTCTCCTGTGTCCTCTGTGTCCCCTGTGTCCTCTGGGTCTCCTGTGTCCTCTGTGTCTCCTGTGTCCTCATCCTCTGTGTCTCCTGTGTCTCCTGTTTTCTCTGTGTCTCCTGTGTCCTCGTCCTCTGTGTCTCCTGTGTCCTCTGTGTCTCCTGTGTCCTCTGTGTCTCCTGTGTCCACTGTGTCCTCTGTGTCTCCTGTGTCCACTGTGTCCTCTGTGTCCCTATCCTCTGTGTCTCCTGTGTCCTCTGTGTCTCCTGTGTCCTCTGTGTCTTTTGTGTCTCCTGTGTCCTCTGTGTCTCCTCTGTGTCTCCTGTGTCCTCTGTGTCTCCTCTGTGTCTCCTGTGTCCACTGTGTCTCCTGTGTCCTCTGTGTCTCCTGGGTCTCCTGTGTCCCGTGGGTCTCCTGTGTCCTCTGGGTCTCCTGTGTCCTCTGGGTCTCCTGTGTCTCCTGTGTCCTCTGGGTCTCCTGTGTCCTCTGGGTCTCCTGTGTCCTCTGGGTCTCCTGTGTCCTCTGTGTCTCCTGTGTCCTCTGGGTCTCCTGTGTCCTCTGGGTCTCCTGTGTCCTCTGTGTCCTCTGTGTCTCCTGTGTCCTCTGTGTCTCCTGTGTCCTCTGTGTCTCCTGTGTCCCTGTCCTCTGTGTCTCCTGTGTCCCTGTCCTCTGTGTCTCCTGTGTCCTCTGTGTCTCCTGTGTTCTCTGTGTCTCCTGTGTCCTCTGTGTCTCCTGTGTCCTCTGTGTCTCCTGGGTCTCCTGTGTCCCGTGGGTCTCCTGTGTCCTCTGGGTCTCCTGTGTCCTCTGGGTCTCCTGTGTCCTCTGGGTCTCCTGGGTCTCCTGTGTCCTCTGGGTCTCCTGTGTCCTCTGGGTCTCCTGTGTCCTCTGGGTCTCCTGTGTCCTCTGGGTCTCCTGTGTCCCGTGGGTCTCCTGTGTCCTCTGGGTCTCCTGTGTCCTCTGGGTCTCCTGTGTCCTCTGGGTCTCCTGTGTCCTCTGGGTCTCCTGTGTCCTCTGGGTCTCCTGTGTCCTGTGGGTCTCCTGTGTCCTCTGGGTCTCCTGTGTCCTCTGGGTCTCCTGTGTCCTCTGGGTCTCCTGTGTCCTCTGGGTCTCCTGTGTCCTCTGTGTCTCCTGTGTCCTCATCCTCTGTGTCTCCTGTGTCTTCTGTGTCTCCTGTTTTCTCTGTGTCTCCTGTGTCCTCGTCCTCTGTGTCTCCTGTGTCCTCTGTGTCTCCTGTGTCCTCTGTGTCTCCTGTGTCCTCTGTGTCTCCTGTGTCTCCTGTGTCCTCTGTGTCTCCTGTGTCCTCTGTGTCTCCTGTGTCTTCTGTGTCTCCTGTGTCTTCTGTGTCTCCTGTGTCCTCTGTGTCTCCTGTCTCCTGTGTCCTCTGTGTCTCCTGTGTCCCTGTCCTCTGTGTCTCCTGTGTCCTCTGTGTCTCCTGTGTCCTCTGTCTCCTGTGTCCTCTGTGTCTCCTGTGTCCACTGTGTCCTCTGTGTCTCCTGTGTCCTCTGTGTCCCTGTCCTCTGTGTCTCCTGTGTCCTCTGTGTCTCCTGTGTCCTCTGTGTCTTTTGTGTCTCCTGTGTCCTCTGTGTCTCCTCTGTGTCTCCTGTGTCCTCTGTGTCTCCTGTGTCCTCTGTGTCCCCTCTGTGTCTCCTGTGTCCTCTGTGTCTTTTGTGTCTCCTGTGTCCTCTGTGTCTCCTCTGTGTCTCCTGTGTCCTCTGTGTCTCCTGTGTCCTCTGTGTCTCCTCTGTGTCTCCTGTGTCCTCTGGGTCTCCTGTGTCCTCTGTGTCTCCTGTGTCCTCTGTGTCTCCTCTGTGTCTCCTGTGTCCCTGTCCTCTGTGTCTCCTGTGTCCCTGTCCTCTGTGTCTCCTGTGTCCTCTGTGTCTCCTGTGTTCTCTGTGTCTCCTGTGTCCTCTGTGTCTCCTGTGTCCTCTGTGTCTCCTGGGTCTCCTGTGTCCCGTGGGTCTCCTGTGTCCTCTGGGTCTCCTGTGTCCTCTGGGTCTCCTGTGTCCTCTGGGTCTCCTGTGTCCTCTGGGTCTCCTGTGTCCCGTGGGTCTCCTGTGTCCTCTGGGTCTCCTGGGTCTCCTGTGTCCCGTGGGTCTCCTGTGTCCTCTGGGTCTCCTGTGTCCTCTGGGTCTCCTGTGTCCTCTGGGTCTCCTGTGTCCTCTGGGTCTCCTGTGTCCTCTGGGTCCTCTGGGTCTCCTGTGTCCTCCGTGTCTCCTGTGTCCTCCGTGTCCTCTGGGTCTCCTGTGTCCTTTGTGTCTCCTGTGTCCTCTGGGTCTCCTGTGTCCTCTGGGTCTCCTGTGTCCTCTGTGTCTCCTGTGTCCTCTGGGTTTCCTGTGTCCTCTGGGTCTCCTGTGTCCTCTGTGTCTCCTGTGTCCTCTGGGTCTCCTGTGTCCTCTGTGTCTCCTGTGTCCTCTGAGTCTCCTGTGTCCTCTGGGTCTCCTGTGTCCTCTGGGTCTCCTGTGTCCTCTGGGTCTCCTGTGTCCTCTGGGTCTCCTGTGTCCCCTGTGTCCTCTGGGTCTCCTGTGTCCTCTGGGTCTCCTGTGTCCCCTGTGTCCTCTGGGTCTCCTGTGTCCTCTGGGTCTTCTGTGTCCGTTGTGTCTCCTGTGTCCTCTGGGTCTCCTGTGTCCTCTGTGTCTCCTGTGTCCTCTGGGTCTCCTGTGTCCTCTGGGTCTCCTGTGTCCTCTGGGTCTCCTGTTTCCTCTGTCTGTGTCTCCTGTGTCCTCTGGGTCTCCTGTGTCCTCTGGGTCTCCTGTGTCCTCCGTGTCCTTTGTGTCTCCTGTGTCCTCTGGGTCTCCTGTGTCCTCTGGGTCTCCTGTGTCCTCTGGGTCTCCTGTGTCCTCTGTGTCCTCTGGGTCTCCTGTGTCCTCTGGGTCTCCTGTGTCCTCTGGGTCTCCTGTGTCCTCTGTGTCCTCTGTGTCTCCTGTGTCCTCTGTGTCTCCTGTGTCCTCTAGGTCTCCTGTGTCCTCTGGGTCTCCTGTGTCCTCTGGGTCTGCTGTGTCCTCTGTGTCTCCTGTGTCCTCTGGGTCTCCTGTGTCCTCTGTGTCTCCTGTGTCCTCTGGGTCTCCTGTGTCCTCTGGGTCTCCTGTGTCCTCTGGGTCTCCTGTGTCCTCTGGGTCTCCTGTGTCCCCTGTGTCCTCTGGGTCTCCTGTGTCCTCTGGGTCTCCTGTGTCCTCTGTGTCTCCTGTGTCTTCTGGGTCTCCTGTGTCCTCTGGGTCTTCTGTGTCCGTTGTGTCTCCTGTGTCCTCTGGGTCTCCTGTGTCCTCTGTGTCTCCTGTGTCCTCTGGGTCTCCTGTGTCCTCTGGGTCTCCTGTGTCCTCTGGGTCTCCTGTTTCCTCTGTCTGTGTCTACTGTGTCCTCTGGGTCTCCTGTGTCCTCTGGGTCTCCTGTGTCCTCCGTGTCCTTTGTGTCTCCTGTGTCCTCTGGGTCTCCTGTGTCCTCTGGGTCTCCTGTGTCCTCTGGGTCTCCTGTGTCCTCTGGGTCTCCTGTGTCCTCTGGGTCTCCTGTGTCCTCTGTGTCTCCTGTGTCCTCTGGGTCTCCTGTGTCCTCTGGGTCTCCTGTGTCCTCTGGGTCTGCTGTGTCCTCTGGGTCTCCTGTGTCCTCTGGGTCTCCTGTGTCCTCTGTGTCCTCCGTGTCCTCTGGGTCTCCTGTGTCCTCTGTGTCTCCTGTGTCCTCCGTGTCCTCTGGGTCTCCTGTGTCCTTTGTGTCTCCTGTGTCCTCTGGGTCTCCTGTGTCCTCTGTGTCTCCTGTGTCCTCTGGGTCTCCTGTGTCCTCTGAGTCTCCTGTGTCCTCTGTGTCTCCTGTGTCCTCTGTGTCTCCTGTGTCCCGTGGGTCTCCTGTGTCCTTTGGGTCTCCTGTGTCCTCTGGGTCTCCTGTGTCCTCTGTGACTCCTGTGTCCTCTTGGTCTCCTGTGTCCTCTGGGTCTCCTGTGTCCTCTGGGTCTCCTGTGTCCTCTGGGTCTCCTGTGTCCTCTGGGTCTCCTGTGTCCTCTGTGTCTCCTGTGTCCTCTGGGTCTCCTGTGTCCTCTGTGTCTCCTGTGTCCTCTGTGTCTCCTGTGTCTTCTGTGTCTCCTGTGTCCTCTGTGTCTCCTGTGTCCTCTGTGTCTCCTGTGTCCCTGTCCTCTGTGTCTCCTGTGTCCTCTGTGTCTCCTGTGTCCTCTGTGTCTCCTGTGTCCTCTGTGTCTCCTGTGTCCCTGTCCTCTGTGTCTCCTGTGTCCTCTGTGTCTCCTGTGTCCTCTGTGTCTCCTGTGTCCTCTGTGTCTCCTGTGTCCACTGTGTCCTCTGTGTCTCATGTGTCCCTGTTCTCTGTGTCTCCTGTGTCCTCTGTGTCTCCTGTGTCCTCTGTGTCTCCTGTGTCCTCTGTGTCTTTTGTGTCCTCTGTGTCTCCTGTGTCCTCTGTGTCTTTTGTGTCCTCTGTGTCTCCTCTGTGTCTACTGTGTCCTCTGTGTCTCCTGTGTCCTCTGTGTCTCCTGTGTCCTCTGTGTCTCCTGTGTCCTCTGTGTCCCGTGGGTCTCCTGTGTCCTCTGGGTCTCCTGTGTCCTCTGGGTCTCCTGTGTCCTCTGTGTCTCCTGTGTCCTCTGTGTCTCCTGTGTCCTCTGGGTCTCCTGTGTCCTCTGTGTCTCCTGTGTCCTCTGTGTCTCCTGTGTCCTCTGTGTCTCCTGTGTCCCTGTCCTCTGTGTCTCCTGTGTCCTCTGTGTCCTCTGTGTCTCCTGTGTCCTCTGTGTCTCCTGTGTCCTCTGTGTCTCCTGTGTCCTCTGTGTCTCTTGTGTCTCCTGTATCCTCTGTGTCTCCTGTGTCCCTGTCCTCTGTGTCTCCTGTGTCCTCTGTGTCTCCTGTGTTCTCTGTGTCTCCTGTGTCCTCTGTGTCTCCTGTGTCCTCTGTGTCTCCTGTGTTCTCTGTGTCTCCTGTGTCCTCTGTGTCTCCTGTGTCCTCTGTTTCTCCTGGGTCTCCTGTGTCCCGTGGGTCTCCTGTGTCCTCTGTGTCTCCTGTGTCCTCTGTGTCTCCTGTGTCCTCTGGGTCTCCTGTGTCCTCTGGGTCTCCTGTGTCCTCTGGGTCTCCTGTGTCATCTGGGTCTCCTGTGTCCTCTGGGTCTCCTGTGTCCTCTGGGTCTCCTGTGTCCTCTGGGTCTCCTGTGTCCTCTGTGTCCTCTGGGTCTCCTGTGTCCTCTGGGTCTCCTGTGTCCTCCGTGTCCTCTGGGTCTCCTGTGTCCTTTGTGTCTCCTGTGTCCTCTGTGTCTCCTGTGTCCTCTGGGTCTCCTGTGTCCTCTGGGTCTCCTGTGTCCTCTGGGTCTCCTGTGTCCTCTGGGTCTCCTGTGTCCTCTGTGTCTCCTGTGTCCTCTGGGTCTCCTGTGTCCTCTGGGTCTCCTGTGTCCTCTGTGTCCTCTGTGTCTCCTGTGTCCTCTGTGTCTCCTGTGTCCTCTGTGTCTCCTGTGTCCCTGTCCTCTGTGTCTCCTGTGTCCCTGTCCTCTGTGTCTCCTGTGTCCTCTGTGTCTCCTGTGTTCTCTGTGTCTCCTGTGTCCTCTGTGTCTCCTGTGTCCTCTGTGTCTCCTGGGTCTCCTGTGTCCCGTGGGTCTCCTGTGTCCTCTGGGTCTCCTGTGTCCTCTGGGTCTCCTGTGTCCTCTGGGTCTCCTGGGTCTCCTGTGTCCTCTGGGTCTCCTGTGTCCTCTGGGTCTCCTGTGTCCTCTGGGTCTCCTGTGTCCTCTGGGTCTCCTGTGTCCTCTGGGTCTCCTGTGTCCCGTGGGTCTCCTGTGTCCTCTGGGTCTCCTGTGTCCTCTGGGTCTCCTGTGTCCTCTGGGTCTCCTGTGTCCTCTGGGTCTCCTGTGTCCTCTGGGTCTCCTGTGTCCTGTGGGTCTCCTGTGTCCTCTGGGTCTCCTGTGTCCTCTGGGTCTCCTGTGTCCTCTGGGTCTCCTGTGTCCTCTGGGTCTCCTGTGTCCTCTGTGTCTCCTGTGTCCTCATCCTCTGTGTCTCCTGTGTCTTCTGTGTCTCCTGTTTTCTCTGTGTCTCCTGTGTCCTCGTCCTCTGTGTCTCCTGTGTCCTCTGTGTCTCCTGTGTCCTCTGTGTCTCCTGTGTCCTCTGTGTCTCCTGTGTCTCCTGTGTCCTCTGTGTCTCCTGTGTCCTCTGTGTCTCCTGTGTCTTCTGTGTCTCCTGTGTCTTCTGTGTCTCCTGTGTCCTCTGTGTCTCCTGTCTCCTGTGTCCTCTGTGTCTCCTGTGTCCCTGTCCTCTGTGTCTCCTGTGTCCTCTGTGTCTCCTGTGTCCTCTGTCTCCTGTGTCCTCTGTGTCTCCTGTGTCCACTGTGTCCTCTGTGTCTCCTGTGTCCTCTGTGTCCCTGTCCTCTGTGTCTCCTGTGTCCTCTGTGTCTCCTGTGTCCTCTGTGTCTTTTGTGTCTCCTGTGTCCTCTGTGTCTCCTCTGTGTCTCCTGTGTCCTCTGTGTCTCCTGTGTCCTCTGTGTCCCCTCTGTGTCTCCTGTGTCCTCTGTGTCTTTTGTGTCTCCTGTGTCCTCTGTGTCTCCTCTGTGTCTCCTGTGTCCTCTGTGTCTCCTGTGTCCTCTGTGTCTCCTCTGTGTCTCCTGTGTCCTCTGGGTCTCCTGTGTCCTCTGTGTCTCCTGTGTCCTCTGTGTCTCCTCTGTGTCTCCTGTGTCCCTGTCCTCTGTGTCTCCTGTGTCCCTGTCCTCTGTGTCTCCTGTGTCCTCTGTGTCTCCTGTGTTCTCTGTGTCTCCTGTGTCCTCTGTGTCTCCTGTGTCCTCTGTGTCTCCTGGGTCTCCTGTGTCCCGTGGGTCTCCTGTGTCCTCTGGGTCTCCTGTGTCCTCTGGGTCTCCTGTGTCCTCTGGGTCTCCTGTGTCCTCTGGGTCTCCTGTGTCCCGTGGGTCTCCTGTGTCCTCTGGGTCTCCTGGGTCTCCTGTGTCCCGTGGGTCTCCTGTGTCCTCTGGGTCTCCTGTGTCCTCTGGGTCTCCTGTGTCCTCTGGGTCTCCTGTGTCCTCTGGGTCTCCTGTGTCCTCTGGGTCCTCTGGGTCTCCTGTGTCCTCCGTGTCTCCTGTGTCCTCCGTGTCCTCTGGGTCTCCTGTGTCCTTTGTGTCTCCTGTGTCCTCTGGGTCTCCTGTGTCCTCTGGGTCTCCTGTGTCCTCTGTGTCTCCTGTGTCCTCTGGGTTTCCTGTGTCCTCTGGGTCTCCTGTGTCCTCTGTGTCTCCTGTGTCCTCTGGGTCTCCTGTGTCCTCTGTGTCTCCTGTGTCCTCTGAGTCTCCTGTGTCCTCTGGGTCTCCTGTGTCCTCTGGGTCTCCTGTGTCCTCTGGGTCTCCTGTGTCCTCTGGGTCTCCTGTGTCCCCTGTGTCCTCTGGGTCTCCTGTGTCCTCTGGGTCTCCTGTGTCCCCTGTGTCCTCTGGGTCTCCTGTGTCCTCTGGGTCTTCTGTGTCCGTTGTGTCTCCTGTGTCCTCTGGGTCTCCTGTGTCCTCTGTGTCTCCTGTGTCCTCTGGGTCTCCTGTGTCCTCTGGGTCTCCTGTGTCCTCTGGGTCTCCTGTTTCCTCTGTCTGTGTCTCCTGTGTCCTCTGGGTCTCCTGTGTCCTCTGGGTCTCCTGTGTCCTCCGTGTCCTCTGTGTCTCCTGTGTCCTCTGGGTCTCCTGTGTCCTCTGGGTCTCCTGTGTCCTCTGGGTCTCCTGTGTCCTCTGTGTCCTCTGGGTCTCCTGTGTCCTCTGGGTCTCCTGTGTCCTCTGGGTCTCCTGTGTCCTCTGTGTCCTCTGTGTCTCCTGTGTCCTCTGTGTCTCCTGTGTCCTCTAGGTCTCCTGTGTCCTCTGGGTCTCCTGTGTCCTCTGGGTCTGCTGTGTCCTCTGTGTCTCCTGTGTCCTCTGGGTCTCCTGTGTCCTCTGTGTCTCCTGTGTCCTCTGGGTCTCCTGTGTCCTCTGGGTCTCCTGTGTCCTCTGGGTCTCCTGTGTCCTCTGGGTCTCCTGTGTCCCCTGTGTCCTCTGGGTCTCCTGTGTCCTCTGGGTCTCCTGTGTCCTCTGTGTCTCCTGTGTCTTCTGGGTCTCCTGTGTCCTCTGGGTCTTCTGTGTCCGTTGTGTCTCCTGTGTCCTCTGGGTCTCCTGTGTCCTCTGTGTCTCCTGTGTCCTCTGGGTCTCCTGTGTCCTCTGGGTCTCCTGTGTCCTCTGGGTCTCCTGTTTCCTCTGTCTGTGTCTCCTGTGTCCTCTGGGTCTCCTGTGTCCTCTGGGTCTCCTGTGTCCTCCGTGTCCTTTGTGTCTCCTGTGTCCTCTGGGTCTCCTGTGTCCTCTGGGTCTCCTGTGTCCTCTGGGTCTCCTGTGTCCTCTGGGTCTCCTGTGTCCTCTGGGTCTCCTGTGTCCTCTGGGTCTCCTGTGTCCTCTGTGTCTCCTGTGTCCTCTGGGTCTCCTGTGTCCTCTGGGTCTCCTGTGTCCTCTGGGTCTGCTGTGTCCTCTGGGTCTCCTGTGTCCTCTGGGTCTCCTGTGTCCTCTGTGTCCTCCGTGTCCTCTGGGTCTCCTGTGTCCTCTGTGTCTCCTGTGTCCTCCGTGTCCTCTGGGTCTCCTGTGTCCTTTGTGTCTCCTGTGTCCTCTGGGTCTCCTGTGTCCTCTGTGTCTCCTGTGTCCTCTGGGTCTCCTGTGTCCTCTGAGTCTCCTGTGTCCTCTGTGTCTCCTGTGTCCTCTGTGTCTCCTGTGTCCCGTGGGTCTCCTGTGTCCTTTGGGTCTCCTGTGTCCTCTGGGTCTCCTGTGTCCTCTGTGACTCCTGTGTCCTCTTGGTCTCCTGTGTCCTCTGGGTCTCCTGTGTCCTCTGGGTCTCCTGTGTCCTCTGGGTCTCCTGTGTCCTCTGGGTCTCCTGTGTCCTCTGTGTCTCCTGTGTCCTCTGGGTCTCCTGTGTCCTCTGTGTCTCCTGTGTCCTCTGTGTCTCCTGTGTCTTCTGTGTCTCCTGTGTCCTCTGTGTCTCCTGTGTCCTCTGTGTCTCCTGTGTCCCTGTCCTCTGTGTCTCCTGTGTCCTCTGTGTCTCCTGTGTCCTCTGTGTCTCCTGTGTCCTCTGTGTCTCCTGTGTCCCTGTCCTCTGTGTCTCCTGTGTCCTCTGTGTCTCCTGTGTCCTCTGTGTCTCCTGTGTCCTCTGTGTCTCCTGTGTCCACTGTGTCCTCTGTGTCTCATGTGTCCCTGTTCTCTGTGTCTCCTGTGTCCTCTGTGTCTCCTGTGTCCTCTGTGTCTCCTGTGTCCTCTGTGTCTTTTGTGTCCTCTGTGTCTCCTGTGTCCTCTGTGTCTTTTGTGTCCTCTGTGTCTCCTCTGTGTCTACTGTGTCCTCTGTGTCTCCTGTGTCCTCTGTGTCTCCTGTGTCCTCTGTGTCTCCTGTGTCCTCTGTGTCCCGTGGGTCTCCTGTGTCCTCTGGGTCTCCTGTGTCCTCTGTGTCTCCTGTGTCCTCTGTGTCTCCTGTGTCCTCTGGGTCTCCTGTGTCCTCTGTGTCTCCTGTGTCCTCTGTGTCTCCTGTGTCCTCTGTGTCTCCTGTGTCCCTGTCCTCTGTGTCTCCTGTGTCCTCTGTGTCCTCTGTGTCTCCTGTGTCCTCTGTGTCTCCTGTGTCCTCTGTGTCTCCTGTGTCCTCTGTGTCTCTTGTGTCTCCTGTATCCTCTGTGTCTCCTGTGTCCCTGTCCTCTGTGTCTCCTGTGTCCTCTGTGTCTCCTGTGTTCTCTGTGTCTCCTGTGTCCTCTGTGTCTCCTGTGTCCTCTGTGTCTCCTGTGTTCTCTGTGTCTCCTGTGTCCTCTGTGTCTCCTGTGTCCTCTGTTTCTCCTGGGTCTCCTGTGTCCCGTGGGTCTCCTGTGTCCTCTGTGTCTCCTGTGTCCTCTGTGTCTCCTGTGTCCTCTGGGTCTCCTGTGTCCTCTGGGTCTCCTGTGTCCTCTGGGTCTCCTGTGTCATCTGGGTCTCCTGTGTCCTCTGGGTCTCCTGTGTCCTCTGGGTCTCCTGTGTCCTCTGGGTCTCCTGTGTCCTCTGGGTCTCCTGTGTCCTCTGTGTCCTCTGGGTCTCCTGTGTCCTCTGGGTCTCCTGTGTCCTCCGTGTCCTCTGGGTCTCCTGTGTCCTTTGTGTCTCCTGTGTCCTCTGTGTCTCCTGTGTCCTCTGGGTCTCCTGTGTCCTCTGGGTCTCCTGTGTCCTCTGGGTCTCCTGTGTCCTCTGGGTCTCCTGTGTCCTCTGGGTCTCCTGTGTCCTCTGGGTCTCCTGTGTCCTCTGGGTCTCCTGTGTCCTCTGGGTCTCCTGTGTCCTCTGGGTCTCCTGTGTCCTCTGTGTCTCCTGTGTCCTCTGGGTCTCCTGTGTCCTCTGGGTCTTCTGTGTCCTCTGTGTCTCCTGTGTCCTCTGGGTCTCCTGTGTCCTCTGTGTCTCCTGTGTCCTCTGGGTCTCCTGTGTCCTCTGGGTCTCCTGTGTCCTCTGTGTCCTCTGGGTCTCCTGTGTCCTCTGTGTCCTCTGGGTCTCCTGTTTCCTCTGTCTGTGCCTCCTGTGTCCTCTGGGTCTCCTGTGTCCTCTGGGTCTCCTGTGTCCTCTGTGTCCTCGTCCTCTGGGTCTCCTGTGTCCTCTGGGTCTCCTGTGTCCTCTGGGTCTCCTGTGTCCTCTGTGTCCTCTGGGTCTCCTGTGTCCTCTGTGTCTCCTGTGTCCTCTGGGTCTCCTGTGTCCTCTGGGTCTCCTGTGTCCTCTGTGTCTCCTGTGTCCTCTGGGTCTCCTGTGTCCTCTGGGTCTCATGTGTCCTCTGAGTCTCCTGTGTCCTCTGTGTCTCCTGTGTCCCGTGGGTCTCCTGTGTCCTCTGGGTCTCCTGTGTCCTCTGGGTCTCCTGTGTCCTCTGGGTCTCCTGTGTCCTCTGTGTCTCCTGTGTCCTCTGTGTCTCCTGTGTCCTCTGGGTCTCCTGTGTCCTCTGGGTCTCCTGTGTCCTCTGGGTCTCCTGTGTCCTCTGGGTCTCCTGTGTCCTCTGTGTCTCCTGTGTCCTCTGTGTCTCCTGTGTCCTCTGTGTCTTCTGTGTCTCCTGTGTCCTCTGTGTCCTCTGTGTCTCCTGTGTCCTCTGTGTCTCCTGTGTCCTCTGTGTCTCCTGTGTCCCTGTCCTCTGTGTCTCCTGTGTCCTCTGTGTCTCCTGTGTCCTCTGTGTCTCCTGTGTCCACTGTGTCCTCTGTGTCTCCTGTGTCCACTGTGTCCTCTGTGTCTCCTGTGTCCTCTATGTCTCCTGTGTCCTCTGTGTCTCCTGTGTCCTCTGTGTCTCCTGTGTCCTCTGTGTCTTTTGTGTCTCCTGTGTCCTCTGTGTCTCCTGTGTCCTCTGTGTCTCCTGTGTCCTCTGTGTCTCCTCTGTGTCTCCTGTGTCCTCTGTGTCTCCTGTGTCCTCTGTGTCTCCTCTGTGTCTCCTGTGTCCTGTGTCTCCTGTGTCATCTGTGTCTCCTGGGTCTCCTGTGTCCCGTGGGTCTCCTTTGTCCTCTGGGTCTCCTGTGTCCTCTGTGTCTCCTGTGTCCTCTGGGTCTCCTGTGTCCTCTGGGTCTCCTGTGTCCTCTGTGTCTCCTGTCCTCTGTGTCTCCTGTGTCCTCTGTGTCCTCTGTGTCTCCTGTGTCCTCTGTGTCTCCTGTGTCCTCTGTGTCTCCTGTGTCCTCTGTGTCTCCTGTGTCCTCTGGGTCTCCTGTGTCCTCTGTGTCTCCTGTGTCCTCTGTGTCTCCTGTGTCCTCTGTGTCTCCTGTGTCCCTGTCCTCTGTGTCTCCTGTGTCCTCTGTGTCTCCTGTGTTCTCTGTGTCTCCTGTGTCCTCTGTGTCTCCTGTGTCCCTGTCCTCTGTGTCTCCTGTGTCTCCTGTGTCTCCTGTGTTCTCTGTGTCTCCTGTGTCCTCTGTGTCTCCTGTGTCCTCTGTGTCTCCTGGGTCTCCTGTGTCCCGTGGGTCTCCTGTGTCCTCTGGGTCTCCTGTGTCCTCTGGGTATCCTGTGTCCTCTGTGTCTCCTGTGTCCTCTGGGTCTCCTGTGTCCTCTGGGTCTCCTGTGTCCTCTGTGTCCTCTGGGTCTCCTGTGTCCTCTGTGTCTCCTGTGTCCTCCGTGTCCTCTGGGTCTCCTGTGTCCTCTGGGTCTCCTGTGTCCTCTGGGTCTCCTGTGTCTCATCTGTGTCTCCTGTGTCCCCTGGGTCTCCTGTGTCCTCTGGGTCTCCTGTGTCCTCTGGGTCTCCTGTGTCCTCTGTGTCTTCTGTGTCCTCTGAGTCTCCTGTGTCCTCTGGGTCTCCTGTGTCCTCTGGGTCTCCTGTGTCCTCTGGGTCTCCTGTGTCCTCTGGGTCTCCTGTGTCCCCTGTGTCCTCTGGGTCTCCTGTGTCCTCTGGGTCTCCTGTGTCCTCTGTGTCTCCTGTGTCCTCTGGGTCTCCTGTGTCCTCTGGGTCTTCTGTGTCCTTTGTGTCTCCTGTGTCCTCTGGGTCTCTTGTGTCCTCTGTGTCTCCTGTGTCCTCTGGGTCTCCTGTGTCCTCTGGGTCTCCTGTGTCCTCTGTGTCCTCTGGGTCTCCTGTTTCTTCTGTCTGTGTCTCCTGTGTCCTCTGGGTCTCCTGTGTCCTCTGGGTCTCCTGTGTCCTCTGTGTCCTCTGGGTCTCCTGTGTCCTCTGTGTCTCCTGTGTTCTCTGTGTCTCCTGTGTCCTCTGTGTCTCCTGTGTCCTCTGTGTCTCCTGTGTCCCGTGGGTCTCCTGTGTCCTCTGGGTCTCCTGTGTCCTCTGGGTATCCTGTGTCCTCTGGGTCTCCTGTGTCCTCTGGGTCTCCTGTGTCCTCTGTGTTCTCTGGGTCTCCTGTGTCCTCTGTGTCTCCTGTGTCCTCTGTGTCCTCTGGGTCTCCTGTGTCCTCTGGGTCTCCTGTGTCCTCTGGGTCTCCTGTGTCTCATCTGTGTCTCCTGTGTCCCCTGGGTCTCCTGTGTCCTCTGGGTCTCCTGTGTCCTCTGGGTCTCCTGTGTCCTCTGAGTCTCCTGTGTCCTCTGGGTCTCCTGTGTCCTCTGGGTCTCCTGTGTCCTCTGGGTCTCCTGTGTCCCCTGTGTCCTCTGGGTCTCCTGTGTCCTCTGGGTCTCCTGTGTCCTCTGTGTCTCCTGTGTCCTCTGGGTCTCCTGTGTCCTCTGGGTCTTCTGTGTCCTTTGTGTCTCCTGTGTCCTCTGGGTCTCCTGTGTCCTCTGTGTCTCCTGTGTCCTCTGGGTCTCCTGTGTCCTCTGGGTCTCCTGTGTCCTCTGTGTCCTCTGGGTCTCCTGTTTCTTCTGTCTGTGTCTCCTGTGTCCTCTGGGTCTCCTGTGTCCTCTGGGTCTCCTGTGTCCTCTGTGTCCTCTGGGTCTCCTGTGTCCTCTGGGTCTCCTGTGTCCTCTGGGTCTCCTGTGTCCTCTGGGTCTCCTGTGTCCTCTGGGTCTCCTGTGTCCTCTGGGTCTCCTGTGTCCTCCGTGTCCTCTGGGTCTCCTGTGTCCTTTGTGTCTCCTGTGTCCTCTGGGTCTCCTGTGTCCTCTGGGTCTCCTGTGTCCTATGTGTCTCCTGTGTCCTCTGTGTCTCCTGTGTCCTCTGGGTCTCCTGTGTCCTCTGGGTCTCCTGTTTCCTCTGGGTCTCCTGTGTCCTCTGGGTCTCCTGTGTCCTCTGTGTCCTCTGGGTCTCCTGTGTCCTCTGGGTCTCCTGTGTCCTTTGTGTCTCCTGTGTCCTCTGGGTCTCCTGTGTCCTCTGTGTCTCCTGTGTCCTCTGGGTCTCCTGTGTCCTCTGGGTCTCCTGTGTCCTCTGTGTCCTCTGTGTCTCCTGTGTCCTCTGTGTCTCCTGTGTCCTCTGGGTCTCCTGTTTCCTCTGTCTGTGTCTCCTGTGTCCTCTGTGTCTCCTGTGTCCTCTGGGTCTCCTGTGTCCTCTGTGTCCTCGTCCTCTGGGTCTCCTGTGTCCTCTGGGTCTCCTGTGTCCTCTGGGTCTCCTGTGTCCTCTGGGTCTCCTGTGTCCTCTGGGTCTCCTGTGTCCTCCGGGTCTCCTGTGTCCTCTGGGTCTCCTGTGTCCTCTGTGTCTCCTGTGTCCTCCGTGTCCTCTGGGTCTCCTGTGTCCTTTGTGTCTCCTTTGTCCTCTGGGTCTCCTGTGTCCTCTGTGTCTCCTGTGTCCTCTGGGTCTCCTGTGTCCTCTGGGTCTCCTGTGTCCTCTGTGTCCTCTGTGTCTCCTGTGTCCTCTGTGTCTCCTGTGTCCTCTGGGTCTCCTGTTTCCTCTGTCTGTGTCTCCTGTGTCCTCTGGGTCTCCTGTGTCCTCTGGGTCTCCGGTGTCCTCTGTGTCCTCGTCCTCTGGGTCTCCTGTGTCCTCTGGGTCTCCTGTGTCCTCTGGGTCTCCTGTGTCCTCTGGGTCTCCTGTGTCCTCCGGGTCTCCTGTGTCCTCCGGGTCTCCTGTGTCCTCTGTGTCCTCTGGGTCTCCTGTGTCCTCTGTGTCTCCTGTGTCCTCCGTGTCCTCTGGGTCTCCTGTGTCCTTTGTGTCTCCTGTGTCCTCTGGGTCTCCTGTGTCCTCTGTGTTTCCTGTGTCCTCTGGGTCTCCTGTGTCCTCTATGTCTCCTGTGTCCTCTGGGTCTCCTGTGTCCTCTGGGTCTCCTGTGTCCTCTGTGTCTCCTGTGTCCTCCGTGTCCTCTGGGTCTCCTGTGTCCTCTGGGTCTCCTGTGTCCTCTGGGTCTCCTGTGTCCTCTGTGTCTCCTGTGTCCTCTGTGTCTCCTGTGTCCTCCGTGTCCTCTGGGTCTCCTGTGTCCTTTGTGTCTCCTGTGTCCTCTGGGTCTCCTGTGTCCTCTGGGTCTCCTGTGTCCTCTGTGTCCTCTGGGTCTCCTGTGTCCTCTGTGTCTCCTGTGTCCTCCGTGTCCTCTGGGTCTCCTGTGTCCTCTGTGTCTCCTGTGTCCTCTGTGTCCTCGTCCTCTGGGTTTCCTGTGTCCTCTGGGTCTCCTGTGTCCTCTGGGTCTCCTGTGTCCTCCGTGTCCTCTGGGTCTCCTGTGTCCTCTGTGTCTCCTGTGTCCTCCGTGTCCTCTGGGTCTCCTGTGTCCTCTGTGTCTCCTGTGTCCTCCTGTGTCCTCTGGGTCTCCTGTGTCCTCTGGGTCTCCTGTGTCCTCTGTGTCTCCTGTGTCCTCCGTGTCCTCTGGGTCTCCTGTGTCCTCTGGGTCTCCTGTGTCCTCTGTGTCTCCTGTGTCCTCTGTGTCTCCTGTGTCCTCCGTGTCCTCTGGGTCTCCTGTGTCCTCTGGGTCTCCTGTGTCCTCCGTGTCCTCTGGGTCTCCTGTGTCCTTTGTGTCTCCTGTGTCCTCTGGGTCTCCTGTGTCCTCTGTGTCTCCTGTGTCCTCTGGGTCTCCTGTGTCCTTTGTGTCTCCTGTGTCCTCTGGGTCTCCTGTGTCCTCTGGGTCTCCTGTGACTATTATGGAAAGATTACATGGGGATTTTCTTGCTCTTTTCTCCATTGTTGTGCCATGTGTAGCTGTGGGCAGACATATTTGGTCATGCTGGTACCTGTAGCTCCCCAGCAGCCAGGAAGGGGCACAAAACAAAATTACCTCAAATAACGACACCAAGAACATGGCGGCTGGGAGCTGGGAGGCGACATAACTGTGACGCAGACTCCGCCCACCTCCCGTACAGGTCTAAGCCCTGGAGCTGACGTCACGACGTACCGTGCTGTGACGTAGGAATGTACACGTCGGCGAGCCGGATATCCAAGATGGCTGCGCTGCTGAGTTCGTCTTAGTTGTCTCTGCCGGTAGTCGGTGATCAGTGCGGGGCTGGAGGTGAGGAGCAGCGGGGCTCGGGCCTCTCCCTGACTGACTGTGATACCGGGGTGTCAGGTAATATGGGGGTGCAGGACCCCTGCTGCACGGCGGCTTCTCCCAGGGGCAGAGAGGAAAGCCGCTGTAATAGCTGCTCCATACTGCCCCCTACTGCCTGGGCACCCAGATCATTGGGGTGCGGAGGTGGGGGGCTGTGCGTGTGGAGCGTTGGGGTGCGGAGGTGGGGGGCTGTGCGTGGGGAGCGCGGAGGTGGGGGGCTGTGCGTGGGGAGCGCGGAGGTGGGGGGCTGTGCGTGGGGAGCGCGGAGGTGGGGGGCTGTGCGTGGGGAGCGCGGAGGTGGGGGGCTGTGCGTGGGGAGCGCGGAGGTGGGGGGCTGTGCGTGGGGAGCGCGGAGGTGGGGGGCTGTGCGTGGGGAGCGCGGAGGTGGGGGGCTGTGCGTGGGGAGCGCGGAGGTGGGGGGCTGTGCGTGGGGAGCGCGGAGGTGGGGGGCTGTGCGTGGGGAGCGCGGAGGTGGGGGGCTGTGCGTGGGGAGCGCGGAGGCGGGGGGCTGTGCGTGGGGAGCGCGGAGGTGGGGGGCTGTGCGTGGGGAGCGCGGAGGCGGGGGGCTGTGCGTGGGGAGCGCGGAGGCGGGGGGCTGTGCGTGGGGAGCGCGGAGGTGGGGGGCTGTGCGTGGGGAGCGCGGAGGTGGGGGGCTGTGCGTGGGGAGCGCGGAGGCGGGGGGCTGTGCGTGGGGAGCGCGGAGGCGGGGGGCTGTGCGTGGGGAGCGCGGAGGCGGGGGGCTGTGCGTGGGGAGCGCGGAGGCGGGGGGCTGTGCGTGGGGAGCGCGGAGGCGGGGGGCTGTGCGTGGGGAGCGCGGAGGCGGGGGGCTGTGCGTGGGGAGCGCGGAGGCGGGGGGCTGTTTCGTGGGGAGCGCGGAGGCGGGGGGCTGTGCGTGGGGAGCGCGGAGGTGGTGGGGGGGGGATTTGCTAATTCCTGCAGAGTATTCCTCCTGTTGTGTGCACAGTGTTACTTTCTCAGAGCCCATTACCGGAGCCTGTAGAGAGATGACCCCCCACATGATGGCTGCTGTGGGGTCAGAGCTTTCCCTGTTGACCCCTTAGTTGCCGGCTTCCCTGCACTGACTCTATAGTTGTCACAGCTCAGGGTTGTTACCTGTTTCCAGGCAGATCACCTGTTTAACCCTCGGCTATGTATATTCTGCTGGGAGGAGGGTTGTGACTTGCTGGTACATGTAGTGCCATCGCCTGATGTAGGGGGCGCTCTGCTCTTATCTCTGGCCTGGTTTGCTTGGTGACGTGCCCGGTTCCACGCTGTCAGCCGTCACTCGTCAGGACATTGTTTACTTTCTACGTCTCCCTTCATCTGTAGTGTTCCCACGGCTGCACGGCTGTGCTCTGGTGTTTGTGGTGTTTGGTCCGGCAGTGGGGGGGGCTGATCAGGTGACCCCAGGACCTGGAGACGGTGCGTCCTACGCAGGTGCCATGAGGTCCACATCCTGGTTGGATAAGGCCTTTCCCGGGATATAAGTGATGGCACCCTGCACCTGGCTCACCCGGTGTGTACTCGCCCCATGGCCTGTAGGCAGCCTCCGCCCTGCATGTAAATAATGAAGAGCGAGTCCATTATGGAAAGTGATGGCGATGAGTTTACTCCGTGCACATTGTCCTCTCCTCATAGCCCTGATTGTCCTAATGCCCTGTACTCGGGGATAGTCCCACATGATCCTGTAATGACGGCCGCCGCCCTGGGCACATAACATGTATTGTACTTATCACTTTGAATCTTGTCTGACGTCTTGTCTTCTTCCTCAGGGTTACACTCTTGGGTCTCCATTGGATCTACAGAACAAGGTCGCCAACACATTTTTTGTATTTGAAGAAGAAAATGCAGCCACCGCCTCCTCAAGCTGGTCCTCCAGGGACAGGGGGGCCTCCACGCATGGGAATGACCACTACTCCGTACTGGCGTAAGAGAACACCTGCCGCTGCAGCAATGGCGCCCCCTCCAGTGCAGCCTGTCACAGACCCTTTTGCTTTTGGCCGAATGACTCCACAGAATGCTCCAGCGACTACTGCACCAGCGCCTGTCATCATGCCCACAGCGAGTTCATCCCCGGCATTGTATCCTCAGCCTGCACCCTCATCTCTTGGTGATGGAGCTCAAGTGTCATTACCGAGCTCCTCATCTCATCCATCAGTACAAGGTGGGCATCATACCAACAACATGGCTTCCCCTCCTATCGGTCACCCCTCTGGATCGCAGAACACGACAAGTGCACTGGAGAATGTGTATTCTCTGCTACCTGGCAGATCCCAGAGCAGACAGAGTGTGAATATGGATGTGAATAGCAGCAGCGGTATAGCACCTCCATTCCAGGCTCATCCTCCCTCCACCTCTCAGCAAACCACCGCACCTTGGCCATCCACCCAGGCCGCTCCACCTACCTCCACACAGCATGTGCCCGCAGCACAGCACCATTCCTACAGTGCTCCATATTACTCCCCTCCATATCTAGAAGTTTCTCACTTGCCACCCCAAACCAGTGACCCAGGCTATTTTTCCGCACCACAAAGGACTGCACCAGTTTCTTTTCATCTAGGGGGTGCATCAGGTCAAGTACAGCAACAGGGCATGCCGCCATACAGCAGTGTCATGCCAGCGGATTACACACAGACTCGGAATCACGACCACAACAGCTGGTTTAATCAGCCATATCCAGAACCACTGGAGCAGGCTTCACTTCCTAATCCCAACGGCACAGGGGTGGGGGCGCCAGTCTCTAGTCCTAATACCATGCAGCCTGGGGCACTGGGTACGCTGCACATGCCCCATACCATGCAGGCTGGGGCACCGGCCCCTCTGCCCCATACCATGCAGGCTGGGGCACCGGCCCCTCTGCCCCATACCATGCAGGCTGGGGCACCGGCCCCTCTGCCCCATACCATGCAGGCTGGGGCACCGGCCCCTCTGCCCCATACCATGCAGGCTGGGGCAACGGTTTCTGCCCAAGAAAGACCGCTAAGTGAGCCCTCAAAACTCATGGGTCATTCCACCAGTGACTCAGATTCTGGGACAATATCCATGTTCTTTAAAGGAGATGAAGCTGAAAATGTGGAGATCCCCTCTACAGACCAGCAGCTCATGCCAAGGAAACACTCTGTGGATACACCCTACCACCAAAACCTGGGCAGCCAGGCTAACAGTCATCCATATCAAGCCCAGACAGGTGTGCACAATGTTGTGTCACCTTTACATCCTAACACTCGGACACCGTCATTATCCCAAAGTGGCAGCAGTTTACATGATCCTTACGTCTCATGGAAAGCAGAGAGTCAACATACAAAGGCCAAAGATGGCGGCTCAGAGCTCCCGGATGATAATGTAGAGAATGTTGAATGCGTCCAGAACCTAGAAGTTCTCCCCAATGAAACCTCTAATAGTAATCTGTTTCCTGCAGGAGTAAACCCTGAAGCCTTCAGATATGGACCTGTTCCTAGTTCTACCCTACTGAAGACCACTGCCAGCCACCTGGAGGGGGGTCCTAACCTGGAGGCTCCCAGCGCCTTCCCTCGCCCTGTTAGGTCGGATAGTGTCTCTTCTAGTTACAGTAACTTGAGTCATAGAAGTTTGCCCACCTCGGCCCGACCTCAGGAGCTGGAGGGGACCTTCATTCAGAAGGAGAGTGGAAAGCTTGAGAATGACAGCAGTTTCTTCAAGCAGATTGATTCCTCGCCCCTGACTGGAGATGTCCTGGCACATGGTACGACGCAGCCCACTTACCATGGCAGTCTGTCCCAGCCGCCAACGCCGAGCCCACCCAAACCTACCGGCATCTTCCAGGCCAGTGTCAATAGCTCTTTTGAGCCTGTCCGTTCTAACACAGGGTTAAAATCCTCAGAAATCGACCAGTCGAGAATGGTGGGGGATGTCCGAGAAAATCATAAGTTACCGCCCACTTCTTATCACAAGGCGACAATGGCGGCTTCTCCTGGAAATTTGGAGCAACCTCCTGATAACCTGGAAACCATCTTTTCAGGTAAATCTAACGCTGAGGTCTGCGCTGTAACCAGCGGACAGCATTTTCCTGGAGGATCCTCTCTGGATAACCTTTCATTACTGCTAGAGAAGCGTCCGTCCTCCAGAGCTCACGGCTCAAACAAGAAGTGCGAGAGCCCGGCCACCACCCTCTGGGCACAGGGAGAGCTGCCCAATTTTGGAGGCAATGTCCTCTTGGCCCCGCCAGCTCCTGCTCTTTATGTCCCTCCTAAACCTCAAACTGAAGTCATTCAACCACCTGAAGACGTTTCCTTGGAGGTGCAACATGGCCGGCCGGGCCAGTTCTCTGCTTCTCCCGAGGAGCACGTATCATCTGAAAACTTGGAGAACCCTCCAAAGATTGGAGACGATGAGCATACCCAGTCACAGGCAAGTTCAGGCTATGCCAGTCTGCTGTCCTCTCCGCCTACTGACACCTTGCAGAATCAACCTGTCCTTATTGCTCCGCCCAGTAAAGGCTATAATCTGGTGCAACCAATTAATTTTTCTCTCTCTTTACCCAATCAAATAATCAACCTTACTTCTTCTGCAGACTTCTCTGGCGCTGATCAGAGCGCTGCAGCCCCTGTCGTTCAGCTTGGACCTCCCCCGTCCTCTAATCTCCCCAATAAATTGCCTGAATCTTTCTCCAATCATGTTCAGAGCACAGTCCTCTCTCCATCCAGTCAAATTCCTCTTAATTTAGTGACCGAAAATCAGAAAACTTCAAAGCCTGGGGCTGCACGGAGCGAGTCCGGTGGTCCACCTTTGCCCCCTGACTCTGTGTCACATACAGGGGTGAGGAGCGACGCAGGGTCGTACCCGCCAGTCACTAGTAGTAGCGGTACCAAAGAGCATGCACTAGACTTCACTGTGCCACGCGGGCCTGCCAATCACAATGGACGGGGGTCTCTACCAAATAGGCCTCCAACAGGGAGTCCCATCTATACCAGTCCACCCACAGTCCCAAACTTCCAGTCTGAGCCCGATAATAACAAACAGGTTTTTTACCAGCAGGTTACTAAAGGCGTTCAGTCCTCTCCTTCAGTGGAGGCTCCGCAGCCTGGGGCTCCTCATGAATACATGGCACCTGCCTCCCATTTGCCAGCCCCTCCTGTGCACAGCGCCCCGGGAGCTAATAAACCACCTACTTACCCCCAGCAAACAGATGCCCAGGGCAATGCAGGCCTGCCTTACAGTGGGATGGCCGAGTCAGGGCCCAAGTACAGCCAACCTGAACCTCCGCTGTATCCTGGGCACCCCGCCACCAGCACATCTGCAGCAGGGCACCCCGCCACCAGCACATCTGCAGCAGGACACCCCACCACCAGCACCTCTGCAGCAGTCCACCTCGCTGGCTATCAAGATCCTTCAAGACCTCCTGCTTCTCAGACTCCTCATCAGACGGATCCATATTATTACTACAGAGGTTATGGAGCCTACTCCTCGGCGTATCAGCAGCCGTACCCACCAGTGGACCCCCGGGCGTCTCATCTCTACCAGGTAAGCTCTATGATGCTCCGGGACCTTAAGGGGGTAGTTGTGTAAGTGGAGGTATCTAGGAATACCTACTGATACCATATGCCATATAGTAATGTGTGTGACATGTTTGCTGTACCTCCTGCAGGACTCCTATGGAGCATATGACCCCGCGTACAGACAATACAGTAATTCTGGCTTTATGAACCCTGGAAAATACCCCTACCCGGAACCTGAGCGGCCCAGCTCAAGGTCCAGTCATTGCTCAGATCGTCCGCCTTCCAGGTTGGTCCCTGTGTACAATGGTCAGAAATGGTTTCACCAAGAAGTATTCAGTTCATATAGGGGTCAGATCGAAAGGGGCCGTGTGAGCAAGAAGCCAAGACCATTGTAACCAGAAGCTGCTGCAGATATCAGTAGGTTTTGTATCTTCACGGAATGTTTTAGTCGCATGAATCCCAGTGTCATCGTACCCCGTCTCCCCCGTCATGGCAGCAGCTCGTCTCTTGTGTCTAATCATGAAGGTCCATTTATGTTATTTCTGAGTATAACCCAGGTTTATTCCCCCTGTAGACAGGGTTACAATGCTCCTGCCGGATTCTACGACTATTACCAGAACCAATATGAATATGGAGGCAAGTAGCCAACTCTGTTTTATATATAATGTACTCTGTATACTTGGAGATGGCCGACCTCTATCCATACATATATATTCCTTATAGACCCCAGCAGATGGGAGCGATATCCTGGAGCCTACGATCCTGGGTACAGAGACCCTCGCAGCACTTATTGGAACTACATGTATGGCAGCCGCGAGGAAGCCTACAACCGCAAGGTTCCTTACGCGTACACAAGCAGGTAAGTATCTGGTGATGAGCGTCCTGCGTGCTGAGGTTCTGCAGAAGCTCATAACGGACCCCCCCCCCCCCCCACACACACACAGATACGATGTGTATGAGGACCGCTGGCAGTATGACCCCCGCTACGTTGGTGGCTTTGATGATGAGCCGGACGCAAGGAGGGATATAACTAAGGATGACTTTGATCGGCGCAGTGTGCACAGTGAACACTCGGCCCGCAGCGTACACAGTGAACGCAGCACCCACAGCCGCCGCAGCAGCTTCAGTTCTCGCTCGCAGCAGGTGAGCGCTTGTCAGCGTGTCCTTTCTTTTTTCCGGTAATACATCCTGATGAATATTTAATGTGACCGTGTCTTCCTCTCCCCAGAGCCAGGTCTACAAAAACGAACAGGACCTAACTGCTAATGCCTATGGCAGCCAAGTGCCCAACCCCCCGCTGGAAGGTTACTCGTATAGCATGTATCCTAATGACTACAGCACTCAGCAGTCACTGGACAGCTATCAGTACGGGTATACGGACAACAGTGAGTGGCAACCGGTGGAGCAAGGTGAGCGCCCCTGCTCCTGCTTCCTGCAGCTCTGCCCTGTGTATCCCTCTCCCCCCTGCAGTCCCCTGCTTCCTGCAGCTCTGCCCTGTGTATCCCCCTCCCCCCTGCAGTCCCCTGCTTCCTGCAGCCCTGCCCTGTGTATCCCTCTCCCCCCTGCAGTCCCCTGCTTCCTGCAGCTCTGCCCTGTGTATCCCCCTCCCCCTGCAGTCCCCTGCTTCCTGCAGCACTGCCCTGTGTATCCCCCCCCCCTGCAGTCCCCTGCTTCCTGCAGCTCTGCCCTGTGTATCCCCCTCCCCCCTGCAGTCCCCTGCTTCCTGCAGCTCTGCCCTGTGTATCCCTCTCCCCCCTGCAGTCCCCTGCTTCCTGCAGCTCTGCCCTGTGTATCCCCCCTGTCCCCCTGCAGTCCCCTGCTTCCTGCAGCTCTGCCCTGTGTATCCCCCTCCCCCTGCAGTCCCCTGCATCCTGCAGCTGTGCCCTGTGTATCCCCCTCCCCCCTGCTTCCTGCAGCTCTGCCCTGTGTATCCCTCTCCCCCCTGCAGTCCCCTGCTTCCTGCAGCTCTGCCTTGTGTATCCCCCTCCCCCCTGCAGTCCCCTGCTTCCTGCAGCTCTGCCCTGTGTATCCCCCTCCCCCCTGCAGTCCCCTGCTTCCTGCAGCTCTGCCCTGTGTATCCCCCTCACCCCTGCAGTCCCCTGCTTCCTGCAGCTCTGCCCTGTGTATCCCCCTCCCCCCTGCAGTCCCCTGCTTCCTGCAGCTCTGCCCTGTGTATCCCCCTCCCCCTGCAGTCCCCTGCTTCCTGCAGCTCTGCCCTGTGTATCCCCCTCCCCCCTGTAGTCCCCTGCTTCCTGCAGCTCTGCCCTGTGTATCCCCCTCCCCCCTGTAGTCCCCTGCTTCCTGCAGCTCTGCCCTGTGTATCCCCCTCCCCCCTGCAGTCCCCTGCTTCCTGCAGCTCTGCCCTGTGTATCCCCCTCCCCCCTGCAGTCCCCTGCTTCCTGCAGCTCTGCCCTGTGTATCCCCCTCCCCCCTGTAGTCCCCTGCTTCCTGCAGCTCTGCCCTGTGTATCCCCCTCCCCCCTGCAGTCCCCTGCTTCCTGCAGCTCTGCCCTGTGTATCCCCCTCCCCCCTGTAGTCCCCTGCTTCCTGCAGCTCTGCCCTGTGTATCCCCCTCCCCCCTGCAGTCCCCTGCTTCCTGCAGCTCTGCCCTGTGTATCCCCCTCCCCCCTGCAGTCCCCTGCTTCCTGCAGCTCTGCCCTGTGTATCCCCCTCCCCCCTGCAGTCCCCTGCTTCCTGCAGCTCTGCCCTGTGTATCCCCCTCCCCCCTGCAGTCCCCTGCTTCCTGCAGCTCTGCCCTGTGTATCCCCCTCCCCCCTGCAGTCCCCTGCTTCCTGCAGCTCTGCCCTGTGTATCCCCCTCCCCCCTGTAGTGCCCTGCTTCCTGCAGCTCTGCCCTGTGTATCCCCCTCCCCCCTGCAGTCCCCTGCTTCCTGCAGCTCTGCCCTGTGTATCCCCCTCCCCCCTGCAGTCCCCTGCTTCCTGCAGCTCTGCCCTGTGTATCCCCCCCCCCCTGCAGTCCCCTGCTTCCTGCAGCTCTGCCCTGTGTATCCCCCTCCCCCCTGCAGTCCCCTGCTTCCTGCAGCTCTGCCCTGTGTATCCCCCTCCCCCCTGCTTCCTGCAGCTCTGCCCTGTGTATCCCTCTTCCCCCTACAGTCCCCTGCTTCCTGCAGCTCTGCCTTGTGTATCCCCCTCCCCCCTGCAGTCCCCTGCTTCCTGCAGCTCTGCCCTGTGTATCCCCCTCCCCCCTGCAGTCCCCTGCTTCCTGAAGCTCTGCCCTGTGTATCCCCCTCCCCCCTGCAGTCCCCTGCTTCCTGCAGCTCTGCCCTGTGTATCCCCCTCCCCCCTGTAGTGCCCTGCTTCCTGCAGCTCTGCCCTGTGTATCCCCCTCCCCCCTGTAGTCCCCTGCTTCCTGCAGCTCTGCCCTGTGTATCCCCCTCCCCCCTGCAGTCCCCTGCTTCCTGCAGCTCTGCCCTGTGTATCCCCCTCCCCCCTGCAGTCCCCTGCTTCCTGCAGCTCTGCCTTGTGTATCCCCCTCCCCCCTGCAGTCCCCTGCTTCCTGCAGCTCTGCCCTGTGTATCCCCCTCCCCCCTGCAGTCCCCTGCTTCCTGCAGCTCTGCCCTGTGTATCCCCCTCCCCCCTGCAGTCCCCTGCTTCCTGCAGCTCTGCCCTGTGTATCCCCCTCCCCCCTGCAGTCCCCTGCTTCCTGCAGCTCTGCCCTGTGTATCCCCCTCCCCCCTGCAGTCCCCTGCTTCCTGCAGCTCTGCCCTGTGTATCCCCCTCCCCCCTGCAGTCCCCTGCTTCCTGCAGCTCTGCCCTGTGTATCCCCCTCCCCCCTGCAGTCCCCTGCTTCCTGCAGCTCTGCCCTGTGTATCCCCCTCCCCCCTGCAGTCCCCTGCTTCCTGCAGCTCTGCCCTGTGTATCCCCCTCCCCCCTGCAGTCCCCTGCTTCCTGCAGCTCTGCCCTGTGTATCCCCCTCCCCCCTGCAGTCCCCTGCTTCCTGCAGCTCTGCCCTGTGTATCCCCCTCCCCCCTGCAGTCCCCTGCTTCCTGCAGCTCTGCCCTGTGTATCCCCCTCCCCCCTGCAGTCCCCTGCTTCCTGCAGCTCTGCCCTGTGTATCCCCCTTCCCCCTGCAGTCCCCTGCTTCCTGCAGCTCTGCCCTGTGTATCCCCCTCCCCCCTGCAGTCCCCTGCTTCCTGCAGCTCTGCCTTGTGTATCCCCCTCCCCCCTGCAGTCCCCTGCTTCCTGCAGCTCTGCCCTGTGTATCCCCCTCCCCCCTGCAGTCCCCTGCTTCCTGCAGCTCTGCCCTGTGTATCCCCCTCCCCCCTGCAGTCCCCTGCTTCCTGCAGCTCTGCCCTTTGTATCCCCCTCCCCCCTGCAGTCCCCTGCTTCCTGCAGCTCTGCCCTGTGTATCCCCCTCCCCCCTGCAGTCCCCTGCTTCCTGCAGCTCTGCCCTGTGTATCCCCCTCCCCCCTGCAGTCCCCTGCTTCCTGCAGCTCTGCCCTGTGTATCCCCCTCCCCCCTGCAGTCCCCTGCTTCCTGCAGCTCTGCCCTGTGTATCCCCCTCCCCCCTGCAGTCCCCTGCTTCCTGCAGCTCTGCCCTGTGTATCCCCCTCCCCCCTGCAGTCCCCTGCTTCCTGCAGCTCTGCCCTGTGTATCCCCCTCCCCCCTGCAGTCCCCTGCTTCCTGCAGCTCTGCCTTGTGTATCCCCCTCCCCCCTGCAGTCCCCTGCTTCCTGCAGCTCTGCCCTGTGTATCCCCCTCCCCCCTGCAGTCCCCTGCTTCCTGCAGCTCTGCCCTGTGTATCCCCCTCCCCCCTGCAGTCCCCTGCTTCCTGCAGCTCTGCCCTGTGTGGACGCCCACCACAGTTTGTTTGGGTTTTTTTTTTTATATGAATATTTAGGAGTTTATCCCTTTTTTCTTCTGCAGCTCCCGTTAGGTCATTGACTCCGGAGAAGTTTGGAAGCCCTCATGTATGTGCCAGGTTTGGTCCTGGTGGTCATCTGATTAAAGTGCTCCCTAACTTGCCATCTGATGGGCAGCCAACGCTGGTGGAGATTCACAATATGGAGGTGAGCAGACCCCTCCTCCTAACCCTTGGGCATATGGCTTGGGGCCCCTAGCAGGACACCCAGGAGCCTCTGCCAGTGCTGCCTGTTATTATAGTCCTTCTATCGTTCAGTCTGGCCGCCCCGGTGGGGTCTCACATGAGTCTGAGGCCCTGCACTGCTTCTAGAAGTCTCCCCTTTGCTGCAGATTCTAATATTATATATTCTACTTTCCACAGATTATCATGCAGAACAGCCCGGAGCAGGAGCAGATGAGGGCCTTCCCCGGACCCCTGGTCAAGTAAGGACTCTCCATTATCATCCATATCACAATTATCTGCTGTCATGAGAGATTCTTGTAAAGGGACAGGGCCCTGTTCACGTGATATTCCCCTTCCTGCCCCGTCTGTAGGCAGCAGCTTCTGTCCCTCCAGGCTCGGCTTGTGTGGACGCGGCTCATGATGTTTCTTTTATCTACAGAGATGAAACTCACAAAGTTGATGTCATCAACTTTGCACAAATTAAAGCCAAAGAGTGTTCCCTGAATGAGAACTTACTAGACCAGGAGTCTGCACGTCTTCTGTGGGATTTCATTGTCCTCATGTGCAGGCAGAATGGGGTGAGTAGTCCTGAGCTCTCCGCTCCTATGGACACACAAGGGTCTTGGTAATGGTCGCGTGCTCTGCTCCTGGGCACTATACGATGTTTGCCTATGGGAGAGGGCTTCATGGTAATGTTTTTGCGGACACCTTAGGACCATCTTTCATGATCTCTGTTCTGTCCCGCAGACTGTGGTAGGCACAGACATCGCTGAGTTACTTCTCCAGGACCACAAAACCGTCTGGCTCCCCGGGAAGTCTCCGAATGAAGCCAATCTGATAGATTTCACCAACGAGCCCCTGGAGCAGGAGGAGGAGTCCGGGGCGTCCCAGCTCTCCTTCCTCACAGACACTTTACCCAACTCTGTGGCTGTCCTGGAGAAGGAGACGGAAAGATTCAGGGAGCTGCTGCTGTTTGGACGTAAAAAGGTTTGTCTGAGGAGTGGGGCGCTGGGCAGCTTCTTCTAATGTGACATTTGATTCTCTCCTAAATATTTCATGGGTCTGTCTGTGAGCGACAGTAGAGCGGCGGCTGCGCACTCAATGTCTTGTCTTTCACAGGACGCACTGGAGTCTGCTATGAAGCATGGCCTGTGGGGCCACGCTCTGCTGCTCGCCAGTAAGATGGATAGCCGCACGCACGCCCGTGTCATGACCAGGTACACACACTATACAGTCACCTACTCATTTATAATTCTGTGGCCCCTCGATGTCCTGGGTATCGCTGTAGGTCCTCCTGATAATTAGTCTGGATTTATTCCTCTGTTTTAGGTTTGCCAACAGTCTCCCCATTAATGACCCCCTGCAGACGGTCTATCAGCTCTTGTCGGGGCGGATGCCAGCGGCTGCCACGGTGGGTGCTGTGGTGTATGACTTGTGGGGGGATTTCTTCCATGTTGGCTCTTTGTCCGGCACTAAATCCTTTACGTGCTTGTTACAGTGTTGTGGAGATGAGAAGTGGGGGGACTGGCGGCCACATCTTGCCATGGTGCTTTCTAATCTCACCAATAACGTGGATGTGCCCTCCCGGACCATCGTGACAATGGGAGACACGCTAGGTGAGTCCCAGCACAGCAGCTCTGGATGTGTGTAGTGTCCTGCAGTTTATGCTTTAGATACATATTTTGTGTTTATTCTCTCAGCCTCCCGGGGTCTCTTGGAAGCCGCTCATTTCTGCTATTTAATGGCTCAGGCTGGATTTGGAGTTTATACCAAGAAAACCACCAAGCTGGTTCTCATCGGATCCAACCACAGGTGATGACGCTGCACAGAGATATCGCTCTGACGTAACCTGTGACTAGTTATCACTGCTGTCTATTGTCCACTGTTGTCAGCCAGGCACAATACAGCACTGTGGGAATCGCTAAGGTTTTATTTTCATGGTTATTTTTCTTAGTTTGCCTTTTGCTAAGTTTGCAAGCAATGAAGCCATCCAAAGGACGGAGGCCTATGAATATGCCCAGTCACTGGGGGCACAGACCATCTCCCTCCCTAATATACAGGTAAGGGGGGGGGTCTCCATGCAGATGGGGGCAGCACATGGGACTAAGTGACTTCATGAGATTCTCTCTTGCAGGTTTTCAAGTTCATCTATGCTTGTCGCTTGGCTGAGTGTGGACTTGCTGCTCAGGCCTTCCATTACTGTGAAGTCATCTCCAAGACCATTATCAAGCATCCATCCTACTACTCCCCCGTGCTGGTGGGCCAGCTCCTGGAGGTGAGCCTGGTGTCGTCCTACTCCTGCCAGGGATTGTGCTCTCTTCTGAATGAACTTCACGGCTGAGGTTCTGCTATAGTTGTAGCTGTACTAGGAAATTCCCTGCACTGTTACATTGTAACAAATCAGAATAAGATGGTGATGTGTCTAGCTCACAAGTAACATGGTGAGAATGTTCTGTAGGATTTTCTCTTGCAAGATCAGTGTAGGGAAAATCCACATCTTGGGACACTGACGCTCCAAAGTATGTGGTTAACCCTTTGTGTGTTTCCCTTTTTCAGGTGTCCTCACATTTAAGGTTCTTTGATCCTCAGCTGAAGGAAAAACCAGAGCAGGAATTATTTGTGGAGCCGCCGTGGCTTCTTAGGCTGCGGCACTTGGACATGCAGATGAAGGTACGTGGGGAGGGGGGGGGGTATTATCCACATATATACTTATGAAGGCTGAATGACCTGGCTCACACCATGTCTCTCTTATATTGCTCCACGTTTAGCAAGGAGCCGTGGTATTCAACACTGGTCGGACCACCCCACAGCAGTACGCCTGCAGCACGCCAAGCTCCGAGCAGGAGCACGTCAGCCAGTCTGAGGGCATCCCCGCTGCACATGACCTGCCAGCTGCTACAGATAATCCATTGCTGACAAACCTCCCCAACATGGGAGCTGCCCAGGGGGTGCAGCTGGCACTGCCAGGTAAGGGCCAGGCAATACCATTCCTTTCTAGGTAATTGGACTACCTTCAATTGTCTTATAATGGTATTTCACAAAGCCAACACATGTCCATGGAAGGGAAAGGGAATCCCTCGAGCACCTGGGTGAAGTCTGCTATGCCTGTCCTAGAGGGGAAAATCCAGGATTTTAGTGCAGACCATTTCTATATGTTAAGAGACCCAATAGTTTGAAATTGTTCGTGGATCGTTAATGCTGCAGAATGTTCCTCCACACATGATATTAGACGGGGACTACTGGGTCATCTCCTGGCTTTACCATCTTTGCCTCAGGTGGTCTTGCGGTTGCCCACATGCTTGTAACACGGACATGACCAGATTGTGTGGTTCAGTTTTGGGCTTCACCGTGGTGTATGACATGACTGACATGAGGCGTGAAGGGTTCAGAGGTCGCATCAACACATGTACATACATCTACAACGCTTTACCTCTCTAAAATAAATCTGTATAAGACAATTTTCCCCTCTGCTGGGCGGCGCTGCAGCCTCTTCATGTCAGTAGGAGGTCATGTGACCAGCGCTCGGTTATTCGGTATGAGCTGCTGATCCCCAGGCACCTGGCCATTTGTGCAGGGGTTCCCCCAATCCCTGTCCCTGCAGAAGGTCCTCAGCAGTGTGACTGTACTGTGGTAGGGGCTTATATCATCATACTGTGCCTGCAGGAGGGTCCTCAGCAGTGTGACAACCTGATCCTGTACTGAGGTAGGGGCTTATATCATCATACTGAGCGCTGTGCCTGCAGGAGGTGCTCAGCAGTATGACAGCCTGATCCTGTACTGTGGTAGGGGCTTATATAATCATACTGTGCCTGCAGGAGGGTCCTCAGCAGTATGGCAGCCTGATCCTGTACTGAGGTAGGGGCTTATATCATCATACTGAGCGCTGTCCCTGCAGGAGGTGCTCAGCAGTGTGACAGCCTGATCCTGTACTGAGGTAGGGGCTTATATCCTCATACTGAGCGCTGTGCCTGCAGGAGGGTCCTCAGCAGTTTGACAGCCTGATCCTGTACTGAGGTAGGGGCTTATATCATCATACTGTGCCTGCAGGAGGGTCCTCAGCAGTGTGACAGCCTGATCCTGTACTGAGGTAGGGGCTTATATCATCATACTGTGCCTGCAGGAGGGTCCTCAGCAGTGTGACAGCCTGATCCTGTACTGTGGTAGGGGCTTATATCATCATACTGTGCCTGCAGGAGGGTCCTCAGCAGTGTGACAACCTGATCCTGTACTGAGGTAGGGGCTTATATCATCATACTGAGCGCTGTGCCTGCAGGAGGTGCTCAGCAGTATGACAGCCTGATCCTGTACTGTGGTAGGGGCTTATATAATCATACTGTGCCTGCAGGAGGGTCCTCAGCAGTATGGCAGCCTGATCCTGTACTGAGGTAGGGGCTTATATCATCATACTGAGCGCTGTCCCTGCAGGAGGTGCTCAGCAGTGTGACAGCCTGATCCTGTACTGAGGTAGGGGCTTATATCATCATACTGAGCGCTGTGCCTGCAGGAGGTGCTCAGCAGTATGACAGCCTGATCCTGTACTGAGGTAGGGGCTTATATCCTCATACTGAGCGCTGCAGGAGGGTACTCAGCAGTGTGACAGCCTGATCCTGTACTGAGGTAGGGGCTTATATCATCATACTGAGCCTGCAGGAGGGTCCTGTACTGAGGTAGGGGCTTATATCCTCATACTGAGCCTGCAGGAGGGTCCTTAGCAGTGTGACAGCCTGATCCTGTACTGAGGTAGGGGCTTATATCATCATACTGAGCGCTGTGCCTGCAGGAGGTGCTCAGCAGTGTGACAGCCTGATCCTGTACTGAGGTAGGGGCTTATATCCTCATACTGAGCGCTGTGCCTGCAGGAGGTGCTCAGCAGTGTGACAGCCTGATCCTGTACTGAGGTAGGGGCTTATATCCTCATACTGAGCCTGCAGGAGGGTCCTCAGCAGTGTGACAGCCTGATCCTGTACTGAGGTAGGGGCTTATATCCTCATACTGTGCTTGCGGGAGGGTCCTCAGCAGTGTGACAGCCTGATCCTGTACTGTGGTAGGGGCTTATATCATCATACTGTGCCTGCAGGAGGGTCCTCAGCAGTGTGACAACCTGATCCTGTACTGAGGTAGGGGCTTATATCATCATACTGAGCGCTGTGCCTGCAGGAGGTGCTCAGCAGTATGACAGCCTGATCCTGTACTGTGGTAGGGGCTTATATAATCATACTGTGCCTGCAGGAGGGTCCTCAGCAGTATGGCAGCCTGATCCTGTACTGAGGTAGGGGCTTATATCATCATACTGAGCGCTGTCCCTGCAGGAGGTGCTCAGCAGTGTGACAGCCTGATCCTGTACTGAGGTAGGGGCTTATATCATCATACTGAGCGCTGTGCCTGCAGGAGGTGCTCAGCAGTATGACAGCCTGATCCTGTACTGAGGTAGGGGCTTATATCCTCATACTGAGCGCTGCAGGAGGGTACTCAGCAGTGTGACAGCCTGATCCTGTACTGAGGTAGGGGCTTATATCATCATACTGAGCCTGCAGGAGGGTCCTGTACTGAGGTAGGGGCTTATATCCTCATACTGAGCCTGCAGGAGGGTCCTTAGCAGTGTGACAGCCTGATCCTGTACTGAGGTAGGGGCTTATATCATCATACTGAGCGCTGTGCCTGCAGGAGGTGCTCAGCAGTGTGACAGCCTGATCCTGTACTGAGGTAGGGGCTTATATCCTCATACTGAGCGCTGTGCCTGCAGGAGGTGCTCAGCAGTGTGACAGCCTGATCCTGTACTGAGGTAGGGGCTTATATCCTCATACTGAGCCTGCAGGAGGGTCCTCAGCAGTGTGACAGCCTGATCCTGTACTGAGGTAGGGGCTTATATCCTCATACTGTGCTTGCGGGAGGGTCCTCAGCAGTGTGACAGCCTGATCCTGTACTGAGGTAGGGGCTTATATCATCATACTGTGCCTGCAGGAGGGTCCTCAGCAGTGTGACAGCCTGATCCTGTACTGTGGTAGGGGCTTATATCATCATACTGTGCCTGCAGGAGGGTCCTCAGCAGTGTGACAACCTGATCCTGTACTGAGGTAGGGGCTTATATCATCATACTGAGCGCTGTGCCTGCAGGAGGTGCTCAGCAGTATGACAGCCTGATCCTGTACTGTGGTAGGGGCTTATATAATCATACTGTGCCTGCAGGAGGGTCCTCAGCAGTATGGCAGCCTGATCCTGTACTGAGGTAGGGGCTTATATCATCATACTGAGCGCTGTCCCTGCAGGAGGTGCTCAGCAGTGTGACAGCCTGATCCTGTACTGAGGTAGGGGCTTATATCATCATACTGAGCGCTGTGCCTGCAGGAGGTGCTCAGCAGTATGACAGCCTGATCCTGTACTGAGGTAGGGGCTTATATCCTCATACTGAGCGCTGCAGGAGGGTACTCAGCAGTGTGACAGCCTGATCCTGTACTGAGGTAGGGGCTTATATCATCATACTGAGCCTGCAGGAGGGTCCTGTACTGAGGTAGGGGCTTATATCCTCATACTGAGCCTGCAGGAGGGTCCTTAGCAGTGTGACAGCCTGATCCTGTACTGAGGTAGGGGCTTATATCATCATACTGAGCGCTGTGCCTGCAGGAGGTGCTCAGCAGTGTGACAGCCTGATCCTGTACTGAGGTAGGGGCTTATATCCTCATACTGAGCGCTGTGCCTGCAGGAGGTGCTCAGCAGTGTGACAGCCTGATCCTGTACTGAGGTAGGGGCTTATATCCTCATACTGAGCCTGCAGGAGGGTCCTCAGCAGTGTGACAGCCTGATCCTGTACTGAGGTAGGGGCTTATATCCTCATACTGTGCTTGCGGGAGGGTCCTCAGCAGTGTGACAGCCTGATCCTGTACTGTGGTAGGGGCTTATATCATCATACTGTGCCTGCAGGAGGGTCCTCAGCAGTGTGACAACCTGATCCTGTACTGAGGTAGGGGCTTATATCATCATACTGAGCGCTGTGCCTGCAGGAGGTGCTCAGCAGTATGACAGCCTGATCCTGTACTGTGGTAGGGGCTTATATAATCATACTGTGCCTGCAGGAGGGTCCTCAGCAGTATGGCAGCCTGATCCTGTACTGAGGTAGGGGCTTATATCATCATACTGAGCGCTGTCCCTGCAGGAGGTGCTCAGCAGTGTGACAGCCTGATCCTGTACTGAGGTAGGGGCTTATATCATCATACTGAGCGCTGTGCCTGCAGGAGGTGCTCAGCAGTATGACAGCCTGATCCTGTACTGAGGTAGGGGCTTATATCCTCATACTGAGCGCTGCAGGAGGGTACTCAGCAGTGTGACAGCCTGATCCTGTACTGAGGTAGGGGCTTATATCATCATACTGAGCCTGCAGGAGGGTCCTGTACTGAGGTAGGGGCTTATATCCTCATACTGAGCCTGCAGGAGGGTCCTTAGCAGTGTGACAGCCTGATCCTGTACTGAGGTAGGGGCTTATATCATCATACTGAGCGCTGTGCCTGCAGGAGGTGCTCAGCAGTGTGACAGCCTGATCCTGTACTGAGGTAGGGGCTTATATCCTCATACTGAGCGCTGTGCCTGCAGGAGGTGCTCAGCAGTGTGACAGCCTGATCCTGTACTGAGGTAGGGGCTTATATCCTCATACTGAGCCTGCAGGAGGGTCCTCAGCAGTGTGACAGCCTGATCCTGTACTGAGGTAGGGGCTTATATCCTCATACTGTGCTTGCGGGAGGGTCCTCAGCAGTGTGACAGCCTGATCCTGTACTGAGGTAGGGGCTTATATCCTCATACTGAGCGCTGTGCCTGCAGGAGGGTCCTCAGCAGTGTGACAGCCCTGCAGGAGGTGCTCAGCAGTGTGACAGCCTGATCCTGTACTGAGGTAGGGGCTTATATCCTCATACTGTGCTTGCAGGAGGTGCTCAGCAGTGTGACAGCCTGATCCTGTACTGAGGTAGGGGCTTATATAATCATACTGTGCCTGCAGGAGGTGCTCAGCAGTGTGACAGCCTGATCCTGTACTGAGGTAGGGGCTTATATCCTCATACTGAGCGCTGTGCCTGCAGGAGGGTCCTCAGCAGTGTGACAGCCTGATCCTGTACTGAGGTAGGGGCTTATATAATCATACTGTGCCTGCAGGAGGTGCTCAGCAGTGTGACAGCCTGATCCTGTACTGAGGTAGGGGCTTATATCCTCATACTGAGCGCTGTGCCTGCAGGAGGTGCTCAGCAGTGTGACAGCCTGATCCTGTACTGAGGTAGGGGCTTATATCCTCATACTGTGCTTGCGGGAGGCTCTGTGACTTCAGCTGGATTCCTGGAGCAGAGGAGTTTAGTCGACGTGCAGAGAAATGTGATGTCTGTACATGCAAATCGCGGAAAGGTCACTGTTCTATGTGATCTGTATATAAGAGCCGGGGACACTGGGAGGAGCCGCCGTTTAATCACTGTAATAAAAAAAGTGAGAGAAAAAATCCACTCAAATTTCAATTTAAAGCTGCAAGTTTTCCCTGCGTGTGCGTGGCATCCATCAGCCGGACTGTAGGGGATGCACAGAAACCACAGGCAGTGATGATCATCCATCTAACACTATATTACTGATAGTTATTACCCTCCTGGTAAATCGTCAGTGCGACCTGTGGGTCCCCTGGTGTGTGCGGAGGTGACAGACGTGGTGAGTATTGGAGCCGTGTTTAGCTCGTTGCCCGGTTATAGAGACATGACCTCGTATGAGCAGCCGCTCTTCTCCCGGTACAGTATGTGGATTCTGTGTATAATGAGGTTTTTCTCTCCAGGCCCAGATAACTCGTCCGCTCTGTATCATCAACCACCTCCTGTCTATGAGCCGCAGACGTTTGTACCCTCCCCGACTGTGGCCCCTCCGCCACCAGGACCAGGCTTTGGACCTGTCAGCAGTGAGCAGATGCCCATGTATAGCACGTATACCCCTGCTCCAATGGAACCGGTACCGGCTCAGCATGCAGAATTTCCTAGTCAGGAGCAGTGGAGCCCGGATCCAGGTGGGTTGGTGTGGTAGTGCAGGTAGGTAGCACTACAGCCCTCTGCTCAGTGGGCACGGCACTTTCTCCTTGTATTGCCGTTACCTGTAGGTGACAATGTGACACCAGTGTGTGATAGGGACTCTGTCTGCTCTGCTGCTTATACACTAGATGTCACTCATGACAGGGATTTTTATGCAGGGCCCCAACAGCCCTCTTGACTTATGTAAGGTGAGTCCTAATTAACCCTTTCATGATTGAACATAAAAACTAAGACATAAGTCAATCTCTTAGTGTATGTAAAGATCTTCTCACGTTTAATATCTCAAAATGCATAATATCACAGACAGAAGAGTCATCAGAGAGGCGTGAATAGTATACTGCAAAGCTATTGGTCATCAGCACATTCTGGGGAAAACAATTAATTAATTGTGCTCAGTTCTCAGAGACCTTGTACACAGATATTGTTTATACTAAGAAGATAAGTGGCTCCAGAATCCTAATATCATGCAGCATCGAGGACAGACTGGCTTCTCATTACATGTCACAGGGTATTAGCTGACAGGCAGCAAACAGGTTACATAAAATGAAGTTTGAATCGTGACATTAACTTGACAATGGTCAGGGAACATGGCCGCTGTATCTAAGATGGGGTCCGAAACCAGTGCGACCTCCTTAACACTCATATCTATTCTTTATATCTGCCTAAAGCATTACAGAGACCCCCAACAAACTCCCCCACAAAAACCACCTTCCATGACACTGGATTTGACTTCTATGGTGAAATGGCAAAGATGGTAAATATTCCTGTTATTATTAAGGTCATGCCACATATTTCTCTATAGATTATTATTAACCATTGTCGTCCTCTCAGGCTCCGGGTCAGAGGTCCAGAACCGTGTCCCAGTCGTCGTCTCATATGGTGAGCTCTTATGTGTATGATTGGGGGAGTCGCCATCTGCTTGGCTCGTCACTAATGATCTCCCCTTCTGTGCAGCGACGGACGCGGACCACCTCCGAATCCTCCACCCACTCAGTGGCATCTACACGGAGAAGCTCCATCGGCGTTCAGCCATCGCCTCCTCCCATCCCCGAGATAAAGAAACCTGAGCCCAAGAAGGAATCAAAGGCCAATACCTCATCCCAAGGGGTAAGGGATGTCCTGCGCTGCCTGGGGCGCATGCGGGGAGGACGGGCACATCAGGGAATGACCTCTCCTGCCAGGGACCGTACGGGACTGATAGTGTAGCAGACACCGATACAGATAGATGGCAGCTCCACAGCCTCAAGTGTTTGATGCAATGTTATTGATCCTTGTGTATTGTACATTGTAACAGAAGCTCAGCTTTGTAGTCCTTACGTCTGTCTCTCTTGAAACCATTTTGTAGAGCGGTAGAAGTTGGTTTGGCTGGCTGATGAGGAAAGGAAAGAACGAAGCTCACTTGCCAGATGACAGGAATAAATCTGTAAGGATGCTGAGGAGCCGTGTCTTCCTGCTCATGTACAATGCATCACCCGCTGCTTCTTGTCACACATTCCCTGTTACACTGTCACGCACCCTCTGCTTCTGTGTAGTCCTTCTTTTTGCGCTGCAGCTTTCGAGGCCTCCTATTATTTTACTCTCTCTTTGAGGGGTTTACTATTCTAAGCCACACTGCCGACCTCCCCGTAGGATAGATCACCAAAATGCTATGAATGGAGGCTCCATAGGAAGCCGAACACCTCTGCATCATCTCGTATGGATGATCTGTCCCTGGAAAACCTCTTTAACTCTCGCTTGCCTGGCCTGAGCTGCCTTTGTGTTTTTACGCTTTACATTTTTCTGGTCACTTGCTAACTTGTATTTTTACCATGTAGATTGTATGGGATGAGACAAAACAGCGCTGGATCAACCTGGATGAGCCGGAGGGTGAGGAGGTAAGTGTCCAGCTGCTGCCGCCTCTCTGCCGCACACAGCTAGAGGTTTGGAGAAATATATATATTTATTTTATAGAGCAAGCCGCTTCCGCCTCCCCCCTCTGCCATGCCCATGAGACCCCAGGCCATCCCTCCAGGACCAGGGGCAACAGCTGCTCCCCCCAATCCTTCAGTCAACATGTTCTCCATAAAAGCAGGTATGAGTGGCCCCCTCTATCTCCCCCTATACTTCTGTTATGGTTCCTGGCATCAAACAGGAAGAAGTGACATAGAATAATAAGTAACGGGACATTTCCTTACATTGTGGACATGTGATACCTACAGAGATAATCATTATTGGGGGGTGTAACCGGGACCCCCAGAGTGCTGGAGCATCATGGGATGTCTCGGTGGAATCATTTTTAAATGGTTTAACTTTGGTTGTTGCTGGGGTTGTTCTGTAATGGTCGGGGGAGTGTGGGCAGCCTCCTGTGGTGTGTGTGTGTGCAGCCTCCTGTGGCGGGGGGGCCTGTGTGTGTGTGTGCAGCCTCCTGTGGCGGGGGGCCTGTGTGTGTGTGTGTGTGGGCAGCCTCCTGTGGCGGGGGGGCCTGTGTGTGTGTGGGCAGCCTCCTGTGGCGGGGGTGTGTGTGTGTGTGTGTGGGCAGCCTCCTGTGGCGGGGGGCCTGTGTGTGTGTGTGTGGGCAGCCTCCTGTGGCGGGGGGCCTGTGTGTGTGTGTGTGTGTGTGCAGCCTCCTGTGGCGGGGGGGCCTGTGTGTGTGTGTGTGCAGCCTCCTGTGGCGGGGGGGCCTGTGTGTGTGTGTGCAGCCTCCTGTGGCGGGGGTGTGTGTGTGTGTGTGTGGGCAGCCTCCTGTGGCGGGGGGGCCTGTGTGTGTGTGGGCAGCCTCCTGTGGCGGGGGGCCTGTGTGTGTGTGTGTGTGTGTGCAGCCTCCTGTGGCGGGGGGGCCTGTGTGTGTGTGTGTGCAGCCTCCTGTGGCGGGGGGCCTGTGTGTGTGTGTGTGCAGCCTCCTGTGGCGGGGGGGCCTGTGTGTGTGTGTGTGCAGCCTCCTGTGGCGGGGGGCCTGTGTGTGTGTGTGTGTGCGTGTGTGCAGCCTCCTGTGGCGGGGGGCCTGTGTGTGTGTGTGCAGCCTCCTGTGGCGGGGGGCCTGTGTGTGTGTGTGTGTGTGCGTGTGTGCAGCCTCCTGTGGCGGGGGGCCTGTGTGTGTGTGTGTGTGTGTGTGTGTGTGTGTGTGTGGGCAGCCTCCTGTGGCGGGGGGCCTGTGTGTGTGTGTGTGGGCAGCCTCCTGTGGCGGGGGGCCTGTGTGTGTGTGTGTGGGCAGCCTCCTGTGGCGGGGGGCCTGTGTGTGTGTGTGTGGGCAGCCTCCTGTGGCGGGGGGGCCTGTGTGTGTGTGGGCAGCCTCCTGTGGCGGGGGGGCCTGTGTGTGTGTGTGTGTGGGCAGCCTCCTGTGGCGGGGGGGCCTGTGTGTGTGTGTGTGTGTGTGGGCAGCCTCCTGTGGCGGGGGGGCCTGTGTGTGTGTGTGTGTGTGGGCAGCCTCCTGTGGCGGGGGGCCTGTGTGTGTGTGTGTGTGTGGGCAGCCTCCTGTGGTGTGTGTGGGCAGCCTCCTGTGGCGGGGGGCCAGTGCGTGTGTGTGGGCAGCCTCCTGTGGCGGGTGCGGAGTGTGGGCAGCCTCCTGGGGCAGGTGTGTGTGTGTGGGCAGCCTCCTGTGGCGGGGGGCCAGTGCGTGTGTGTGGGCAGCCTCCTGTGGCGGGGGGCCAGTGCGTGTGTGTGGGCAGCCTCCTGGGGCGGGGGGCCAGTGCGTGTGTGTGGGCAGCCTCCTGGGGCGGGGGGCCAGTGCGTGTGTGTGGGCAGCCTCCTGGGGCGGGGGGCCAGTGCGTGTGTGTGGGCAGCCTCCTGGGGCGGGGGGCCAGTGCCTGTGTGTGGGCAGCCTCCTGGGGCGGGTGCATGTGTGTGTGGGCAGCCTCCTGGGGCGGGGGGCCAGTGCGTGTGTGTGTGGGCAGCCTCCTGGGGCAGGTGTGTGTGTGTGGGCAGCCTCCTGGGGCGGGGGGCCAGTGCGTGTGTGTGTGGGCAGCCTCCTGGGGCAGGTGTGTGTGTGTGGGCAGCCTCCTGGGGCGGGGGTGCGTGTGTGTGGGCAGCCTCCTGGGGCGGGGGTGCATGTGTGTGGGCAGCCTCCTGGGGCAGGTGTGTGTGTGTGGGCAGCCTCCTGGGGCAGGTGTGTGTGTGTGTGGGCAGCCTCCTGGGGCAGGTGTGTGTGTGTGTGGGCAGCCTCCTGGGGCAGGTGTGTGTGTGTGGGCAGCCTCCTGTGGCGGGGGGCCAGTGCGTGTGTGTGGGCAGCCTCCTGGGGCGGGGGGCCAGTGCGTGTGTGTGGGCAGCCTCCTGGGGCGGGGGGCCAGTGCGTGTGTGTGGGCAGCCTCCTGGGGCGGGGGGCCAGTGCGTGTGTGTGGGCAGCCTCCTGGGGCGGGTGCATGTGTGTGGGCAGCCTCCTGGGGCGGGTGCGTGTGTGTGGGCAGCCTCCTGGGGCGGGGGGCCAGTGCGTGTGTGTGGGCAGCCTCCTGGGGCGGGGGGCCAGTGCGTGTGTGTGGGCAGCCTCCTGGGGCGGGGGTGTGTGTGCGTGGGCAGCCTCCTGGGGCGGGGGTGTGTGTGTGTGGGCAGCCTCCTGTGGCGGGGGGCCAGTGTGTGTGTGGGCAGCCTCCTGGGGCGTGGGGCCTGTGTGTGTGTGGGCAGCCTCCTGGGGCGTGGGGCCTGTGTGTGTGTGGGCAGCCTCCTGGGGCGTGGGGCCTGTGTGTGTGTGGGCAGCCTCCTGTGGCGGGGGTGCGTGTGTGTGTGCAGCCTCCTGTGGCGGGGGGCCTGTGTGTGTGTGTGTGTGCGTGTGTGCAGCCTCCTGTGGCGGGGGGCCTGTGTGTGTGTGTGTGTGTGTGTGTGTGTGTGTGTGTGTGTGTGTGTGCGTGTGGGCAGCCTCCTGGGGCGTGGGGCCTGTGTGTGTGTGGGCAGCCTCCTGTGGCGGGGGGCCTGTGTGTGTGTGGGCAGCCTCCTGGGGCGGGGGGCCTGTGTGTGTGTGGGCAGCCTCCTGTGGCGGGGGTGCGTGTGTGGGCAGCCTCCTGGGGCGGGGGTGCGTGTGTGTGGGCAGCCTCCTGGGGCGGGGGTGCGTGTGTGTGGGCAGCCTCCTGTGGCGGGGGTGCGTGTGTGTGGGCAGCCTCCTGTGGCGGGGGTGCGTGTGTGTGGGCAGCCTCCTGGGGCGGGGGTGCGTGTGTGTGGGCAGCCTCCTGGGGCGGGCGCATTTCTGCCTTGCTGTCCAGGTGCACTCACATTTCCTTCCTCTATGTTCCTCCAGGCGGGGCTCGTGCCCGTTACGTGGATGTCTTAAACCCAGGAGGTAACAAACCTACAAGCTCGGTGCCTCCTCCTGCGGATCTCTTTGCTCCCTTGGCCCCCATGCCTATTCCTACGAATCTCTTTGTTCCCAATGCAGGTAAGTGATCACCTATCTGTGATACTGGGGCCCCGGACCCTCCGGAGCACGTGCTCTTTCCAGCTAATGGAGGGATCCACAGAGGGAATGGATGTAAGACAGGAATATTTTGTGTTTTGTCAGTCCCACAAGAGGCGCAGCCCCCTGTAGGATCAGAGGCCGAGGTGATGCCGCCATCGGAGCAGCCTGGGGTGGAGGGCACCCAGCAGGTACTACTATAGCACCTCTGCTTGTAGGATACGGATAAATAAGTAGCGACTGCCTGAAAATGGCAACTCATTACCAATATATCCTTTATTTATAAAGACAAAAACTGGAGTGAGGGAGGCGTTCTCTTTATAACGCGTGCGCACGGCCTCCGTGCCGGACCATGCAGGGATAGTGATAGTGTGGACCCGATATTCACAATCTGTAACCTCTGACCCTACACATTAGGGGAAACGCGGCAGGCAGAGTGAATGTGTAAGATAAACATGGGCGCTCAACCACCAATGTGTATAGGACCTGCTCAGCGTCCGGGCAGCTATGAATAGGGCCAATTCAGTGCTACGCAGGGGTGTAGTAAGGGACGGGGACCCTAAAAAGCACTTGGCTCCCAGCCCCCGTTCATAGACTGACATGCCCGACTTTTATGGCTCCAGTTTTAATCTTTATAAATAAAGGATATATTGGTAATGAGTTGTCATTTTCAGGCAGTCGCCACCCAGATGAATAGATTTGGGGTCCTGCTCCCCTGTCCCTCCGCTTTACACAATCTCTTTCCATTCTTTTGTCTCAGTTTGTGAACTCGGCGCTGGGACCAGATCATCAGGATGACGTCCCTCCCGGAGAGGTGAGATCCCGTGTGATGGGTCCTGGAGTCTGCATCACGGCATATAACATTCATGTCATGTGATGTGCGGGGCATGCAGTGGGGGGGTAGGGGCCTCTGTAGGGGTGCCACCCCTCCCCCATGTAGGGAGCACTGACCCCTGATGGGGCCGGTGGCAGGGGCCTATGTCCTGTGATTTTTGCCATGTTTGAATCTGTGACGCACGATGATTTGCATGAAGTTTTCTCATTTTTGTGTGGATTTTGCTTTTTATTTTTTCTTTGTAGCTTTCTCGGTCTAGTTCTCTGAGCTCCTTATCTCGTGAAGTTAGCCAGCATTTCCAGCAGGTATACAGCAGGCGGCGCTCTTGTGTTGGACTATTGCACCCGCGGTTTTTACACTTTGTACTAATTCCGCTTGCTTTCCTACTGCACCCCTGTCCTAACCCTGTGATGGTGGAGTATAGCGCACACTGGGCGGCACATCTACAGGGCTACATGTCATAGGCCACGCACAGCAGCCTGTATCCACTAGTGAGCCCATTGTAACATCCTGTACTAGCCTCATCTCACTGCCGGCCCGGTCAGGTTCTGTTCATCCACCTCTGAATGCCTTCTACTTACTGACAGCAAGCAGAGTTGCATTACAAAGAAACTGAAGCACAAGTAGCAGAGCTTCTACGCTTGACCCTACAGTGAGGTGCTGGTCCTATAGACGCTCGCCCTGCACTCTCCATGTCACTTCCAGAGCTGCTGCTGATACAATGCGGTGCTCACAGCCTGACACTTGCAGGCCACGGAGGATTCAGCTGTCTGTGTGAATGGAGTATAGGACATGAATAAACACAAATGATGGGGTGTAGTGTGTACGTTGTACACATATAGATATATACCTGAAACCTATATACCACAAATATTAATATATACCAGCAATGAATATACTACAAGCATAAATACGTATCAGCAGGAAGTAACCACATCAATATATATACCAGCAGGACGCGGGCTGCCCACATCAATATATATACCGGCAGTACGTGTGCCGCCCACATCAATATATATACCGGCAGTACGTGTGCCGCCCACATCAATATATATACCGGCAGTACGTGTGCCGCCCACATCAATATATATACCGGCAGTACGTGTGCCGCCCACATCAATATATATACCGGCAGTACGTGTGCCGCCCACATCAATATATATACCGGCAGTACGTGTGCCGCCCACATCAATATATATACCGGCAGTACGTGTGCCGCCCACATCAATATATATACCGGCAGTACGTGTGCCGCCCACATCAATATATATACCGGCAGGACGTGTGCCGCCCACATCAATATATATACCGGCAGGACGCGGGCCGCCCACATCAATATATATACCGGCAGGACGCGGGCCGCCCACATCAATATATATACCGGCAGTACGTGTGCCGCCCACATCAATATATATACCGGCAGGACGCGGGCCGCCCACATCAATATATATACCGGCAGGACGCGGGCCGCCCACATCAATATATATACCGGCAGTACGTGTGCCGCCCACATCAATATATATACCGGCAGGACGCGGGCCGCCCACATCAATATATATACCGGCAGTACGTGTGCCGCCCACATCAATGTATATACCGGCAGTACGTGTGCCGCCCACATCAATGTATATACCGGCAGGACATCAATGTATATATACCGGCAGGACGCGGGCCGCCCACATCAATGTATATATACCGGCAGGACGCGGGCCGCCCACATCAATGTATATACCGGCAGGACATCAATATATATATACCGGCAGGACATCAATATATATATACCGGCAGGACATCGGGGCAGCGCCATGAAGCCCCGGTAGTTGACTCTGCATGCTCTGAGGGGTCCTGACTAATCCTTATGTGCATGCTGTGTAACCTGCCGCATGCTGCGCATCTCCCCCCCCCTTATACAATCTCTGTGCAGTGAGAGGCTCCTCACCACATCTCTGCTGGCAGTCAGTGACTGGTCCTGGCCTATCCCTGATGACACAGCTGCAGATTTGTTGCATTTTGATCGGCACAAAGGATGATATTGTAACGGCTCTTCAGCTGTGTAAGTGTCAGCGTGGTGGTATAAAGCGCATGACATCATCTCATGACATCATTTTGCTTCTTTCAGGCTCCTGGCGGCAGCGGGGCCCCTCCTCCACCGGCTGCAGTTCCTTTCTATAACCCTGCAAGTTTTGCACAAGTAAGTGACCCCCCGTCCGCCCCCCAATGCCTTATAGAGGGGCATCTACCGCTCCAGAGCTGCTCTCTCTCTTTCTCTCTCCCTCTCGTGTCCTGTCCCCGTGGTGCATTACGTGTATGTGACCGCTCTCTCTCGTGTCCTGTCCCCGTGGTGCATTACATGTATGTGACCGCTCTCTCTCGTGTCCTGTCCCCGTGGTGCATTACGTATATGTGACTCTCTCTCTCCCTCTGTCCTGTCCCCGTGGTGCATTACGTGTATGTGACTGCTCTTTCTCGTGTCCTGTCCCCGTGGTGCATTACATGTATTTGACCGCTCTCTCTCGTGTCCTGTCCCCGTGGTGCATTACGTGTATGTGACTGCTCTTTCTCGTGTCCTGTCCCCGTGGTGCATTACGTGTATGTGACCGCTCTCTCTCGTGTCCTGTCCCCGTGGTGCATTACGTGTATGTGACCGCTCTCTCTCGTGTCCTGTCCCCGTGGTGCATTACGTGTATGTGACCGCTCTCTCTCGTGTCCTGTCCCCGTGGTGCATTACGTGTATGTGACTGCTCTCTCTCGTGTCCTGTCCCCGTGGGGGAATTACGCGTATGTGACCGCTCTCTCTCGTGTCCTGTCCCCGTGGTGCATTACGTGTATGTGACTGCTCTTTCTCGTGTCCTGTCCCCGTGGTGCATTACATGTATGTGACCGCTCTCTCTCGTGTCCTGTCCCCGTGGTGCATTACATGTATGTGACTGCTCTCTCTCGTGTCCTGTCCCCGTGGTGCATTACGTGTATGTGACCGCTCTCTCTCGTGTCCTGTCCCCGTGGTGCATTACGTGTATGTGACCGCTCTCTCTCGTGTCCTGTCCCCGTGGTGCATTACGTGTATGTGACTGCTCTCTCTCGTGTCCTGTCCCCGTGGGGGAATTACGCGTATGTGACTGCTCTCTCTCGTGTCCTGTCCCCGTGGTGCATTACGGGTATGTGACCGCTCTCTCTCGTGTCCTGTCCCCGTGGTGCATTACGGGTATGTGACCGCTCTCTCTCGTGTCCTGTCCCCGTGGTGCATTACATATATGTGACTCTCTCTCTCGTGTCCTGTCCCCGTGGTGCATTACGTGTATGTGACTGCTCTCTCTCGTGTCCTGTCCCCGTGGTGCATTACGTGTATGTGACCGCTCTCTCTCGTGTCCTGTCCCCGTGGTGCATTACGTGTATGTGACCGCTCTCTCTCGTGTCCTGTCCCCGTGGTGCATTACGTGTATGTGACCGCTCTCTCTCGTGTCCTGTCCCCGTGGTGCATTACGTGTATGTGACTCTCTCTCGTGTCCTGTCCCCGTGGTGCATTACGTGTATGTGACCGCTCTCTCTCGTGTCCTGTCCCCGTGGTGCATTACGTGTATGTGACTGCTCTCTCTCGTGTCCTGTCCCCGTGGTGCATTACGTGTATGTGACCGCTCTCTCTCGTGTCCTGTCCTCGTGGTGCATTACATGTATGTGACCGCTCTCTCTCGTGTCCTGTCCCCGTGGTGCATTACGTGTATGTGACCGCTCTCTCTCGTGTCCTGTCCCCGTGGTGCATTACGTGTATGTGACCGCTCTCTCTCGTGTCCTGTCCCCGTGGTGCATTACGGGTATGTGACCGCTCTCTCTCGTGTCCTGTCCCCGTGGTGCATTACGTGTATGTGACTGCTCTCTCTCGTGTCCTGTCCCCGTGGTGCATTACGTGTATGTGACCGCTCTCTCTCGTGTCCTGTCCTCGTGGTGCATTACGTGTATGTGACCGCTCTCTCTCGTGTCCTGTCCCCGTGGTGCATTACGTGTATGTGACCGCTCTCTCTCGTGTCCTGTCCCCGTGGTTCATTATGTGTATGTGACCGCTCTCTCTCGTGTCCTGTCCCCGTGGTTCATTATGTGTATGTGACCGCTCTCTCTCGTGTCCTGTCCCCGTGGTGCATTACGTGTATGTGACCGCTCTCTCTCGTGTCCTGTCCCCGTGGTGCATTACGTGTATGTGACTCTCTCTCTCGTGACCTGTCCCCGTGGTGCATTACGTGTATGTGACTCTCTCTCTCGTGACCTGTCCCCGTGGTGCATTACGTGTATGTGACCGCTCTCTCTCGTGTCCTGTCCCCGTGGTGCATTACGTGTATGTGACTCTCTCTCTCGTGACCTGTCCCCGTGGTGCATTACGTGTATGTGACTCTCTCTCTCGTGACCTGTCCCCGTGGTGCATTACATGTATGTGACTCTCTCTCGTGTCCTGTTTTCGTGGTGCATTACGTGTATGTGACTCTCTCTCGTGTCCTGTCCCCGTGGTGCATTACGTGTATGTGACCGCTCTCTCTCGTGTCCTGTCCCCGTGGTGTATTACGTGTATGTGACTGCTCTCTCTCGTGTCCTGTCCCCGTGGTGCATTACGTGTATGTGACCGCTCTCTCTCGTGTCCTGTCCTCGTGGTGCATTACGTGTATGTGACTCTCTCTCTCGTGTCCTGTCCCCGTGGTGCATTACGTGTATGTGACTCTCTCTCTCGTGTCCTGTCCCTGTGGTGCATTACGTGTATGTGACCGCTCTCTCTCGTGTCCTGTCCCCGTGGTGCATTACATGTATGTGACTCTCTCTCTCGTGACCTGTCCCCGTGGTGCATTACATATATGTGACTCTCTCTCTCGTGTCCTGTTTTCGTGGTGCATTACGTGTATGTGACTCTCTCTCGTGTCCTGTCCCCGTGGTGCATTACGTGTATGTGACCGCTCTCTCTCGTGTCCTGTCCCCGTGGTGCATTACGTGTATGTGACCGCTCTCTCTCGTGTCCTGTCCCCGTGGTGCATTACGTGTATGTGACTCTCTCTCTCGTGACCTGTCCCCGTGGTGCATTACGTGTATGTGACCGCTCTCTCTCGTGTCCTGTCCTCGTGGTGCATTACGTGTATGTGACCGCTCTCTCTCGTGTCCTGTCCCCGTGGTGCATTACGTGTATGTGACCGCTCTCTCTCGTGTCCTGTCCCCGTGGTGCATTACGTGTATGTGACCGCTCTCTCTCGTGTCCTGTCCCCGTGGTGCATTACGTGTATGTGACTCTCTCTCTCGTGACCTGTCCCCGTGGTGCATTACGTGTATGTGACTGCTCTCTCTCGTGTCCTGTCCCCGTGGTGCATTACGTGTATGTGACCGCTCTCTCGTGTCCTGTCCCCGTGGTGCATTACGTGTATGTGACCGCTCTCTCTCGTGTCCTGTCCCCGTGGTGCATTACGTGTATGTGACCGCTCTCTCTCGTGTCCTGTCCCCGTGGTGCATTACTTGTATGTGACTGCTCTCTCTAGTGTCCTGTCCCCGTGGTGCATTACGTGTATGTGACCGCTCTCTCTCGTGTCCTGTCCCCGTGGTGCATTACGTGTATGTGACTCTCTCTCTCGTGACCTGTCCCCGTGGTGCATTACGTGTATGTGACCGCTCTCTCTCGTGTCCTGTCCCCGTGGTGTGACTCTCTCCCTCTCTCCACAGCCTCCGGCCTCTTCTGTCTCGGCGCGGTCTGGACGTCTTGGGCAGCGGAAGTATCCATCTCTGAAATAGTCTGAAAACCTCCGGAACATTTCATGATCTCTGAGAGCCTGGACTGATGTGCTGGGTGCTGCCGTGCAGAGAGGGGGCTGCGGGTGCCCCTCCCCCACCACTGGAACGTTCTAGAACAAATTTCCGGAGAGTGCAGACTTTGCTCTTTGTGGCCTTCTCCTTTTTGTTCTGTTTGTACGCTGCGCGGGCCGAGTGTGGGTGTGGCCGTGGTGGCGGGCCCCGTGGCAGATGTGGACCTGTGGCTGCACCCCCCCCCCCCCCCCCCTGAAGATAATATATTAAGATGAACTGTGACTAATTAAAAGCAGAAGATTTTATCCCGTAGTGTGTGTAGGTGGCCGCCGCTGTATAGTCTGTATGATAGGTCCTGGTGGGCCGGGGGTCTGCTCTATACAGAGACTCTCATTTACTTCTGATAAGTGATTATTTTTTGTGCAATATAATAATTCTCTGCTTACTGCTGATTAAACCAGAAATAGATTAAGAAAAGCTCGGGCCCCGTCTGCAGATTGGGGTCTCCCCACCCTCCCCCTCCTCTACCTGTGGCCTAAGAGACTGAGAACACCCACAGCAAAACATCAAGACCGAGCAGATTCAATCGCTTTTAAATGTTTTTTAAAATTATTTAAATAAAAAAAAATTCACAGAAGCTTAGATTTCACCAAAGTGGAGAGTGTGATGTGTGTGTGAGTGCAGCTCTGCAGTATAATACAGGATAAGTAACTTATGTACACAGTGACTGCACCAGCAGCAGAATAGTGAGTGCAGCTCTGGGGTATAATACAAGATGTAACTCAGGATCAGTAATGTCATGTATGTACACAGTGACTGCACCAGCAGCAGAATAGTGAGTGCAGCTCTGGAGTATAATACAGGATGTAACTCAGGATCAGTACAGGATAAGTAATGTCATGTATGTGCACAGTGACTGCACCAGCAGCAGAATAGTGAGTGCAGCTCTGGGGTATAATACATGATGTAACTCAGGATCAGTACAGGATAAGTAATGTCATGTATGTACACAGTGACTGCACCAGCAGCAGAATAGTGAGTGCAGCTCTGGGGTATAATACAGGATGTAACTCAGGATCAGTACAGGATAAGTAATGTCATGTATGTACACAGTGACTGCACCAGCAGCAGAATAGTGAGTGCAGCTCTGGGGTATAATACAGGATGTAACTCAGGATCAGTACAGGATAAGTAATGTCATGTATGTACACAGTGACTGCACCAGCAGCAGAATAGTGAGTGCAGCTCTGGGGTATAATACAGGATGTAACTCAGGATCAGTACAGGATAAGTAATGTCATGTATGTACACAGTGACTGCACCAGCAGCAGAATAGTGAGTGCAGCTCTGGGGTATAATACAGGATGTAACTCAGGATCAGTACAGGATAAGTAATGTCATGTATGTACACAGTGACTGCACCAGCAGCAGAATAGTGAGTGCAGCTCTGGGGTATAATACAGGATGTAACTCAGGATCAGTACAGGATAAGTAATGTCATGTATGTGCACAGTGACTGCACCAGCAGCAGAATAGTGAGTGCAGCTCTGGGGTATAGTACAGGATAAGTAATGTCATGTATGTACACAGTGACTGCACCAGCAGCAGAATAGTGAGTGCAGCTCTGGGGTATAATACAGGATGTAACTCAGGATCAGTACAGGATAAGTAATGTCATGTATGTACACAGTGACTGCACCAGCAGCAGAATAGTGAGTGCAGCTCTGGGGTATAATACAGGATGTAACTCAGGATCAGTACAGGATAAGTAATGTCATGTATGTACACAGTGACTGCACCAGCAGCAGAATAGTGAGTGCAGCTCTGGGGTATAATACAGGATGTAGATAAGTAATGTCATGTATGTACACAGTGACTGCACCAGCAGCAGAATAGTGAGTGCAGCTCTGGGGTATAGTACAGGATAAGTAATGTCATGTATGTACACAGTGACTGCACCAGCAGCAGAATAGTGAGTGCAGCTCTGGGGTATAATACAGGATGTAACTCAGGATCAGTACAGGATAAGTAATGTCATGTATGTACACAGTGACTGCACCAGCAGCAGAATAGTGAGTGCAGCTCTAGAGTATAATACAGGATGTAACTCAGGATCAGTACAGGATAAGTAATGTCATGTATGTGCACAGTGACTGCACCAGCAGCAGAATAGTGAGTGCAGCTCTGGGGTATAATACAGGATGTAACCCAGGATCAGTACAGGATAAGTAATGTCATGTATGTACACAGTGACTGCACCAGCAGCAGAATAGTGAGTGCAGCTCTGGGGTATAATACAGGATGTAACTCAGGATCAGTACAGGATAAGTAATGTCATGTATGTACACAGTGACTGCACCAGCAGCAGAATAGTGAGTGCAGCTCTAGAGTATAATACAGGATGTAACTCAGGATCAGTACAGGATAAGTAATGTCATGTATGTACACAGTGACTGCACCAGCAGCAGAATAGTGCGTGCAATCTCATTCTGCTGTGTGTTACTGAAGGGTGTGGTTGTGTGCTGCTGAGCTCCTGCACCACCTGGTGGAAGATCAATCCACCCAGGCCTGCTCTCTCCTCCCCAGGGAGGGAGTGGGTTTTCTGGGATGAGTGAACCAGGCAAATCCCGGGCTTCTGCCTCTCGGACTAGGCCGGCGGGGGGCAGGAAAAGCCAGATACCGGCCAACATGGAGGGGGTGAGAAGATCTGCCCGAACCCAAGGACGCAGCGATGTGACCTCGGCTGCCACCCCCAAGACCCAGGGAAGCCGCAAGGTCTCCGGTTCACAGAAGATCAAGGCAAGTAACATCAGCCTGAGTGCTCCTCCTGGAAAGCTGAGTGACTGTGCGGGAAAGTTGGGTGGTTCAGCTGGAAAGCTGGGTGCTCACGGAGGTGTGCAAAAAGCATGGGGACATCTAAAGGCCCGGGAGTCTGCTACCATCTATGGCTCCCGGATTGCTGAGCACCTCCGTGAGTACGAGGAAGCTGGCAAGGCGCTGAATAGGCTCCAGGAGGAGATACGTGAGACCTTGGCCCTAGCGGGGGTGGCTACACAGAAGAAAAAGTCTGATCTTCTTAACACCATTGACAGACTTAAAGCCGAGGTCACCGCTCTGCAGGAAAAACGACGGTTGATCCGGGAGCACAGCGGTCCGTTCAGGGAAAAGTTGGAGAACGACGCAAGATTTGATGACATGCGCCAGGAGCAGCTGAGAAAGCTGAAGGGGCTTCAGATCCAGGCGGATGAAGGCGATGGCGATGATGAGGAGGATGAGGAAGACCTGCCGTGTCCGTCTGGTGGCCTGCACCAACACCAGCAGGCCTCGCACGACAGGCTGCCTGCAGAGCAAGCGCCATTACCATCAGGCTGCGGCTCTGCCAACCTGGAGGAGGAAAGTGATGACAGCGGCCGGGGGGGGGGGCGCTAATGGCTCAGATCCGTCAGCTTGAGTCCCCAGTTCACCTCCAGAACTTTTCCTTCGGCGATGATATGCCAGATGACGACCTAAAGAGAAAGAAGAGAGCCAGGAAGACCAAGGCGTCTCAGGAGGTGAATCTGGTGTTTCGTCCCCTCCCTGTTCCCTCCGGGCGGGCAGCAGTGCCAGCCTGTCGTGTAGGCCCCGTTACCCAGCCCAGCACGAATCCTGCAGTGGACTCGGTGCCAGGGTGCGGGGAGATTGCAAAGCCACGTTCCATCATGGCGCAGAGCACCAGCCTTGTTTGTAGTAGCAAGGATGGTGCAGGGAAGGCATCGGCTGAAAGGCCGGACAGTGAGGGCGATCCAGCAGGTCCTGGTACTGTGCGCTGCCCCCCAGTGGGAGGGGGGGGTGGCCCGGTGCCAGGGGCAGTGGCGGTGGCTCCTGTGGCCCCTAGCGCTGTGGCTGCATCTAGCTCCGGTGGGCAGCGGCAGTGTGATGGGGCTGCTGGGGCTTGTGGTGCGGCGCCTCCCAAGCGTCCTGTGCAGCCTGTGGGAAAGGGCGCAGGAAAAGTTTTATTTTGTATCGGTGCATCTGACCCTGGAGATGACCATAAGAGACTGTCCGGAGTCAATAAGGACAAGCGGCCTCTTTCATCCAGCGAGCAGCGATGCTCAAACCTTAAAAAAACTGTGGGACAACAAGGGGTTAATGCCAATGAGGCAGAGGGCACAAGTAAGATCGGGGTTGGAGCTGCCTCTTCTCAGGCTGTATCAGCTATGGAGGTGGCTCTACCCCCAGTGCCCAGTGACGCCGAGGCAACCCCAGGTCCTCCTGGCCCAGCTGGTGTGAGTGATGCAAGGAAGCGAGGCAGTGATGCAAGGAAGCGAGGCAGTAATGTACATAGTGTGGTGAATGTGGGGGTGGTGAATGGTGCTGAGGGGGGTGATCCTGTTGTGCGTGCTGGACCTTCTGCACCCCCAGTGGTGGCCGCTCCCATAAGGAGCTATGCGAGTGTCACCGCTGGGGCAAGTGGGGTTAACTCCTTGTCTCCTGGCTCTGGGAACAGCGTTTTGCAAAGGCGTCTTCTGGAGGCTCTCAGGAGAGGGGAAAAGTCAATCACTGTAGAGGGGAGAGAGGTTGATCTGTCCTTCTGGACAGACAGGCATGGCCTGGCAGCCTTCCAAGAGAAAAGGGGGGGAGAGACTGTATGGTCTTTACCCACAACCGGGCCCGGAGCTGCCCGTAGGAATGTGGTTCGTCTTCGCTGGAGGGGCAGTGACGCATGCCCACCCAGGTCAAGGGTGGTGGAGCTCCTCCTGAAGATGAACTTCAGGGCTAGTGACATCTTTGCCCTGATACATCCTTATGGCACTCCGGAGTTCGATGTCAGCTTTGTTCGGCCGGAGGGCTTAGAGCTCTTCTGGTCGAATTATGAGCTGGCAAAGAACGAGCCCGCATGGCGAGACTTTGCTGTGCAAGCAGTGTCTCGCCAAAACACAGTCAAGAAGGTGACCGTTTTGACCCGTAACGAGTCACTTTCTTGCATGGACATCATGACTTGGCTCAGTCGTTATGGTGAGGTTGTACAGGTACCTCAGAAAAACCGCGATGAATTTGGCATTTGGTCTGGGGCCTGGACCTTCATGATGAAGTTGAAGTGTTCAGGCGGCACAGTCGCCCACATTCCTTCTTCAGCCTTTCTTGGGCGGGACAGAATCCTGATTTTCTACCAGGGGCAGCCGAAGGTCTGTCACAGGTGCGGTGACCCCACACACTTTAGCGCCAGCTGCCAAGTGCAGAAGTGCGCTTTGTGTGGTGGGCTAGGTCATCTCGCTGCATCCTGTAAGGACATTAGGTGTAACCTGTGTGGTGAGCTCGGTCACCCTTTCAGCCGTTGTCCTCGCTCCTTTGCCAATGCGGTTGTGACCCCAGTGGAGGAGAGCCATGAGGTTGCTTCTGCTGGGGAAGGTACCAGCAGAGGTGGAGGAGCTGAGGGGCCTGTGAAGAAAAGTAAGAATAAGTCACCTTCTCAGTTGAGGCGGCTTGAAGCCAGACAAAAAGGGAGAGAACTGGGGAAGCCTCAGGTTCCTGGGGTGACCCTTGGTCCTTCCTCAGAGGCTGGTCATGCTACTGAGGCCCTGAGGGATGATGAGTTGGATGAGGAGGTCAGGAGGATGGAGCGCGAGAAAGGTGCCATGTCCTCCACGTCCTCCCATTATGAGAGTATGGATGAGGATAACAGGATTTGGCTAGAAAATAAGCGCAAGCAGAAAAAGAAAAAGCGCGGCGTATCTAAGGTACCTAAGGAAGGGAAAACTTCCTCCCCTCTGGTTGAGCTTTCCAACCAGTTCCTCACCCTCGATGAGATCGCCTCCTCGGAAGGAGAGGCTGAGGGTGGGGTTCTGGAGGTGGCGGCGGAGCAGCCTGCAGGGGGCGCCGAGTCTCTATCCTCTGGGGAAGCCGGGTCCTCAGAGTGGGAGACTGACTCAGAGTCAGGAGACAAGGACGAAGGAGAGGGTGGTCCGGGTGGGTCCTTGGGGGCCAGTAATAACATGGACACCTCGATTTCGTTAAAGAGAAGTTGCCCCAATTCTGAAGGGAAAAGGGAAAAGGGATCATCCTCAGAGGAGAGTAGAGGGAAGGGAGGTAGTAAGAAAAAAGCCGTCTAACTCAATCACTCATGATGGCGGCACCCACTCCGTTGACACTGGCGTCCATTAATGTCGCCAGCATTAAGTCTGATGCGGCTAGATTTGCGGCCTTTGATTTTCTCGGCCGTGTTGAAGCCGACATTTTATTTTTGCAGGAGACCAGGCTGCCAGATTTGGCGGCCGTGTTTAAAGCTAAGAGGGAATGGAGACACGGGCCTTCCTATTGGTCTCTTGCGGCCGAGCCGTATAGCGGAGTGGCGGTCCTTTTTACCGCACCGGTAGAATGCCGACGAGTTATTGAGTTAGAAATGGGGAGGTGCCTGATCCTGGATGTCCTCATGAAGGGACAAGAACTTCGTCTTATTAACATCTATGGTCCCCAGTCCAAGTGGGACAGGAAGTGTCTCTTTATGAGGATCAAGCCCTACCTTTTTACAAGTCGGCAGGTGGTCTTTGGAGGGGACTTCAATGCTGTCACGAGGTCCCAAGATAGGGGAGGTTCCAGAGACAAGCTGACTTATGATAGCGTCGCTCTTAATAGCATAGCTAGTGAGGCTCGCCTGGTGGATGTCCACATCCGGCACACCCCAGGCCACGCGGGGTTCACCTATTATAGGGGTAGCTGCAGGTCTAGAATAGACAGGTTTTATTTAAAGGAGGAAGCCATTTCTTCAGCAGTGTCCGTTGTTGAGGTGGAGTTCTCCGACCACTGTTTAATTTTGTTTTCTCTGAATGTTACAGAGACCCCCCGGATGGGAAGAGGCTACTGGAAGCTCAATTCGTCTCTCCTGGAGGAAGCGGAGATCAGACAATCCTTTGAGGACTTTCTTCAGAGCCAGGTACCATTGCTGGGCCTTTGTAGCGGTAAGTCAGAGTGGTGGGAGATGCTCAAGAAAAGGGTGGCGAGATTCTTCCGCCAGCTCTCGAGCCTCAGGAGCCTGGACAGGTACCGCCTGTATCAGGGCCTGAGGAGGAAACTCGAGCATCTCGTCTCGACTGGGGGTAGTCGTGAGGACATCTCCAGAGTGAAATCCTTGCTGAAGAGGTGTCAGTACGATAGACACGCATCTTTGGTTTTTGAGAGGGATTACGGGAAATACCGCTCGCCCGACCCTTACAGAAACTGCAAGATGTCAGTGAATGGTAAAGTTGTCACGGGACTGGTTGACAGTACGGGATCCCTGAAAAGGTCCAGATCAGGGATTCTGGAGATCGTCAGATCCTTCTACTCGCACCTCTTGGGCAGGAAGGATCTAGATCGGGATGTGATGTCGGATTTCCTGGCTGAAACTGTCCCTGAGCCAGGAGTAGACCCCTCTCTTGATGTTTTGACAGAGATGATCAGTGAAGAGGAAGTCAGCCGGGCGATTGAAGGGCTCGCCCTCAAGAAATCGCCAGGTCCGGATGGCTTAACATCTGAGTTTTATAAGACCTTTAAGGACGCCTTGGTTCCCCTCTTGACTGAGGTATTCAATGAGTGTCTTTCCTCGGGCGCTCTGCCGAAGTCAATGAGGAGGTCTGCCCTGATCATCCTGTCAAAAGGTAAGGACCGATCTCGTATTGAGAACTGGCGTCCCATAGCGCTTCTCAATACGGACAGAAAGGTTTTGGCAAAGGTGCTGTTTAATCGGCTGGTGCAGTTTGCGCCCCGGCTCCTTTCGGGGACCCAGCACTGCTCTGTTCCAGGCCGCAGTACATTTAGTGCTGTGCTTTGTGTCCGGGAGGCAGTGGAGCAGGGCCGGGCTGGTAACTGGAAGGGGTACTTGCTGTCCTTGGATCAGGCAAAAGCGTTTGATCGGGTTAACCACGAGTACCTCTGGTCTGTCCTTCTGAGGTATGGCCTGCCTGGGGAGTTTGTCAATTGGCTGAAAGTTTTGTACGCAGGGGCAGAGAGTTTCCCGCTTGTGAACGGTTGGATTGGCCGCTCTTTTGAGGTCGGGTCTGGTGTTCGCCAGGGTTGTCCTCTGAGCCCACTTTTATACGTGTTCGCGATTGACCCATTCCTTAGGAGGGTTGATCGTGGGCCGTTGGTGGGAGTCGGGATGGATCGGGCAGCACCGGAAGCCACTCTAAGGGTGGTAGCGTATGCCGATGATGTCACCGTTTTCGTGTCCTCGGGAGGGGAGGCGCAATGGGTGATGTCAGAGGTTGACCGCTACTCAGAGGTTTCTGGGTCCAAGATCAACCGGGATAAGTGTGAGAGTCTCTGGCTGGGAGAGGGGGATCCAGGCTTTGATCTCCCGGACACTCTTCCAGGGCCCCAGGACTCTGCCAAAGTTCTCGGCATCGAATTCGGCCAGGGGGATTACCCCATGCAAAACTGGGACGGCAGGCTTAAGATCGCCGCTCAGAAGGTGGACCAGTGGAAGGGTTGGTCTTTGACCCTCAGAGAAAGGGTTAATCTGATCAAAACTTACCTGCTCCCGTTACTGATTTATCTGGGCAGTGTGTGCATGTTGCCAGAACCCCTCTGGACTCGGGTGTACAGTCTGTTCTTCCAGCTGTTATGGGGGAATAGGCTAAACCTTATCAAGAGGGAGGTTACTTACCGCACGAGGAGACAAGGAGGGTTGTGTATGGTCAACCCTGTGGTGTTCCTAGTGAATACCTTTCTTAAGATCAATGTAGCAAACCTCTGGAAAGAGAGGGCTCCTCCGTGGGTATACTCCTGCAGGGGATGGTTTCGGCCTTTCTTCCAGGAATGGGAGACAGGAGGACAAGTGAAGGATCTTCGCACACCACATGGGCATCTTCCGGCTTACGCTACCCCGGTTCTGAAGGTGATTCGCCGGTGGGGTCTGGGAATGTGGGAGATCAGGACCATGTCGAGGAAAATCCTTGACAAAAGGGTTCTGTTGACCCATTTCCAGAAGCCCCTGGCCCTCAGGGATTGCCCAAGTCGGGATCTGGGGGTGGGTTTGAGTTTATTGAATTCCATCAGGATCCCCTTGAAGTTTTGGGACTTGACTTGGCGCTGCTTCCATGGAAAGCTGTGTGTGAGGGACAATCTGAAGTGTAGGAGCTCTGAGGAAAGGGGTTGTCCCCGGGAGGAGTGCGGTGGCCTGCTGGAGAGCATGGACCACTTCCTGCTTCAGTGCCCCTTTAACACAGAGGTGTACAACCGGGTGGGCGCTTCCATCCATTGGCCCGGGTTGGCCGGTCTCTCCTATGCGGAGTGGGCCTATGGAGCACTCAGAGGCCTGGGTGGCCGGGACCGATGCACGTTATTCCTAGTCAGTCTAGTGGTCAGGTACCACACGTGGAATGCACGGTGCTTAGTTTCGACGCAGCGTAAAATCCTCCCGGTGGATGAGGTGGTTAGGAACATTCTGGGTGACCTGGTGAAGGTGCGCTCTCTGGAGTATGAGAGGCTGGGCACGGGGAGGGCCTCTCTCCTTTGGAGGGGGTTCTCCTTTAGTGTCCCTTAGTCTGTCATCTCCTCTCCTGGTGTTGGGCTGATGCTGCACAGTAGATTTTTGTTTTGTATCTGGGCATGTAGTGATGTTGGGCTTGCAGGGGCCGAACCTGGGCTTTATGTGGTTTGGATTGATGTTGTTTAGACTTTATTTGTATTGTGTTTTCTTTATGTTATGTTGTAATTACTGTATATATATTGTATATATTGTATATAGTGGGGTTTGGGACATAGCGTTAGGTTGGGAGGGGGGTGATGGTGGTGGGACTTATGAACTGACCTGGGCACTGGTCTGGACTACTTAACGCAAACTTTGGACGTTAGACCAGTGTCTGGGGGGAAGGGGAGGGTGCGGGTGAGGGATTTAGTTTAGTGTAGTGTTATGTGTATTCTGTGTTTGTTATTATATATATTTAAAAAAAAAAAAAAAAAAAAAAAAAAATAATAATAATAAATGGGTGTGGGGTGGTTTGTTATTAGAGGGTGCGGGGTGGGTTTATGTATATTTATGGTCATTTATGTTTATTTGTGGGTGTGGCTTGTGTTTTGTTATTGGTTTGGTTTAGGATGTAATAATCGGTTGGGTGGGGGTTGTGGTATTTGGTGTTTATTCATTTTGGTGTATTGTAAGTTATTATTTTTGCTAGGTATGAATGGGGCTGGACCAGCAGGTAAGATATTGTATATATTTTGTATATATTGTATATTATGTTTGGTTTGTGTTATGTTTTTTACTTTTATATAAAATAAAAGATCTACAGGATGTAACTCAGGATCAGTACAGGATAAGTAATGTCATGTATGTACACAGTGACTGCACCAGCAGCAGAATAGTGAGTGCAGCTCTGGGGTATAATACAGGATGTAACTCAGGATCAGTACAGGATAAGTAATGTCATGTATGTACACAGTGACTGCACCAGCAGCAGAATAGTGAGTGCAGCTCTGGGGTATAATACAGGATGTAACTCAGGGTCAGTACAGGATAAGTAATGTCATGTATGTACACAGTGACTGCACCAGCAGCAGAATAGTGAGTGCAGCTCTGGGGTATTATACAGCAGAATAGTGAGTGCAGCTCTGGAGCTTAATATAGCAGAATAGGGGTGATTGAGAGGGCAGGTTCCATGGAGATCAGATTCCAAAAGCTCAGAGGTGAAAGGGCGCGAGTGGATTAGTCTGGGGGCCGCTGTGCGGAGTCTGCGCAGTACTCACCTCCTGCCACTGGGGGCCGCTGTGCGGAGTCTGCGCAGTACTCACCTCCTGCCACTGGGGGCCGCTGTGCGGAGTCTGCGCAGTACTCACCTCCCGCCACTGGTGGCCGCTGTGCGGTCTGCTCGGGTCTCTTCGTCTCTATGGCGTTGGTTGTCCTGGCTACCAGGAGCCGAGATGTTGGGGCGCAGACATCGCGGGGTTAGGGACACTGGAGACTCATAACAGTGAGTGATACCGGCGGGTGTACACCCGGGGGAAGGCGGAGCAACATGTGCACGGGGAGCTGCTCCTGAGGACCTGGCTGTGACCCCACTATGCTCCTCTGCAGGGGGAGCTGTGACCCCGCTATCCTCTTCTGCAGGGGGAGCTGTGACCCCGCTATCCTCCTCTGCAGGGCGAGCTGTGACCCCGCTATCCTCCTCTGCAGGGCGAGCTGTGACCCCGCTATCCTCCTCTGCAGGGGGAGCTGTGACCCCGCTATCCTCCTCTGCAGGGGGAGCTGTGACCCCGCTATCCTCCTCTGCAGGGGGAGCTGTGACCCCGCTATCCTCCTCTGCAGGGGGAGCTGTGACCCCGCTATCCTCCTCTGCAGGGGGAGCTGTGACCCCGCTATCCTCCTCTGCACGGGGAGCTGTGACCCCGCTATCCTCCTCTGCAGGGGGAGCTGTGACCCCGCTATCCTCCTCTGCACGGGGAGCTTTGACCCCGCTATCCTCCTCTGCAGGGGGAGCTGTGACCCCGCTATCCTCCTCTGCAGGGCGAGCTGTGACCCCGCTATCCTCCTCTGCAGGGCGAGCTGTGACCCCGCTATCCTCCTCTGCAGGGGGAGCTGTGACCCCGCTATCCTCCTCTGCAGGGGGAGCTGTGACCCCGCTATCCTCCTCTGCAGGGGGAGCTGTGACCCCGCTATCCTCCTCTGCACGGGGAGCTGTGACCCCGCTATCCTCCTCTGCAGGGGGAGCTGTGACCCCGCTATCCTCCTCTGCACGGGGAGCTTTGACCCCGCTATCCTCCTCTGCAGGGGGAGCTGTGACCCCGCTATCCTCCTCTGCAGGGGGAGCTGTGACCCCGCTATCCTCCTCTGCAGGGGGAGCTGTGACCCCGCTATCCTCCTCTGCAGGGGGAACTGTGACCCCGCTATCCTCCTCTGCAGGGGGAGCTGTGACCCCGCTATCCTCCTCTGCAGGGGGAGCTGTGACCCCGCTATCCTCCTCTGCAGGGGGAGCTGTGACCCCGCTATCCTCCTCTGCAGGGGGAGCTGTGACCCCGCTATCCTCCTCTGCAGGGGGAGCTGTGACCCCGCTATCCTCCTCTGCAGGGGGAGCTTTGACCCCGCTATCCTCCTCTGCAGGGGGAGCTGTGACCCCGCTATCCTCCTCTGCAGGGGGAACTGTGACCCCGCTATCCTCCTCTGCAGGGGGAGCTGTGACCCCGCTATCCTCCTCTGCAGGGGGAGCTGTGACCCCGCTATCCTCCTCTGCAGGGGGAGCTGTGACCCCGCTATCCTCCTCTGCAGGGGGAGCTGTGACCCCGCTATCCTCCTCTGCAGGGGGAGCTGTGACCCCGCTATCCTCCTCTGCAGGGGGAGCTGTGACCCCGCTATCCTCCTCTGCAGGGCGAGCTGTGACCCCGCTATCCTCCTCTGCAGGGGGAGCTGTGACCCCGCTATCCTCCTCTGCAGGGGGAGCTGTGACCCCGCTATCCTCCTCTGCAGGGCGAGCTGTGACCCCGCTATCCTCCTCTGCAGGGCGAGCTGTGACCCCGCTATCCTCCTCTGCAGGGCGAGCTGTGACCCCGCTATCCTCCTCTGCAGGGCGAGCTGTGACCCCGCTATCCTCCTCTGCAGGGCGAGCTGTGACCCCGCTATCCTCCTCTGCAGGGCGAGCTGTGACCCCGCTATCCTCCTCTGCACGGGGAGCTGTGACCCCGCTATCCTCCTCTGCACGGGGAGCTGTGACCCCGCTATCCTCCTCTGCACGGGGAGCTGTGACCCCGCTATCCTCCTCTGCAGGGGGAGCTGTGACCCCGCTATCGTCCTCTGCAGGGCGAGCTGTGACCCCGCTATCGTCCTCTGTAGGGGGAGCTGTGACCCCGCTATCCTCCTCTGCACGGGGAGCTGTGACCCCGCTATCCTCCTCTGCACGGGGAGCTGTGACCCCGCTATCCTCCTCTGCACGGGGAGCTGTGACCCCGCTATCCTCCTCTGCACGGGGAGCTGTGACCCCGCTATCCTCCTCTGCACGGGGAGCTGTGACCCCGCTATCCTCCTCTGCACGGGGAGCTGTGACCCCGCTATCCTCCTCTGCACGGGGAGCTGTGACCCCGCTATCCTCCTCTGCACGGGGAGCTGTGACCCCGCTATCCTCCTCTGCACGGGGAGCTGTGACCCCGCTATCCTCCTCTGCACGGGGAGCTGTGACCCCGCTATCCTCCTCTGCACGGGGAGCTGTGACCCCGCTATCCTCCTCTGCACGGGGAGCTGTGACCCCGCTATCCTCCTCTGCACGGGGAGCTGTGACCCCGCTATCCTCCTCTGCACGGGGAGCTGTGACCCCGCTATCCTCCTCTGCACGGGGAGCTGTGACCCCGCTATCCTCCTCTGCACGGGGAGCTGTGACCCCGCTATCCTCCTCTGCACGGGGAGCTGTGACCCCGCTATCCTCCTCTGCACGGGGAGCTGTGACCCCGCTATCCTCCTCTGCACGGGGAGCTGTGACCCCGCTATCCTCCTCTGCACGGGGAGCTGTGACCCCGCTATCCTCCTCTGCACGGGGAGCTGTGACCCCGCTATCCTCCTCTGCACGGGGAGCTGTGACCCCGCTATCCTCCTCTGCAGGGGGAGCTGTGACCCCGCTATCCTCCTCTGCAGGGGGAGCTGTGACCCCGCTATCCTCCTCTGCAGGGGGAGCTGTGACCCCGCTATCCTCCTCTGCAGGGGGAGCTGTGACCCCGCTATCCTCCTCTGCAGGGGGAGCTGTGACCCCGCTATCCTCCTCTGCACGGGGAGCTGTGACCCCGCTATCCTCCTCTGCAGGGGGAGCTGTGACCCCGCTATCCTCCTCTGCAGGGGGAGCTGTGACCCCGCTATCCTCCTCTGCACGGGGAGCTGTGACCCCGCTATCCTCCTCTGCACGGGGAGCTGTGACCCCGCTATCCTCCTCTGCACGGGGAGCTGTGACCCCGCTATCCTCCTCTGCAGGGGGAGCTGTGACCCCGCTATCCTCCTCTGCAGGGGGAGCTGTGACCCCGCTATCCTCCTCTGCACGGGGAGCTGTGACCCCGCTATCCTCCTCTGCAGGGGGAGCTGTGACCCCGCTATCCTCCTCTGCAGGGGGAGCTGTGACCCCGCTATCCTCCTCTGCAGGGGGAGCTGTGACCCCGCTATCCTCCTCTGCAGGAGGAGCTGTGACCCCGCTATCCTCCTCTGCAGGGGGAGCTGTGACCCCGCTATCCTCCTCTGCAGGGGGAGCTGTGACCCCGCTATCCTCCTCTGCAGGGGGAGCTGTGACCCCGCTATCCTCCTCTGCAGGGGGAGCTGTGACCCCGCTATCCTCCTCTGCAGGGCGAGCTGTGACCCCGCTATCCTCCTCTGCAGGGGGAGCTTTGACCCCGCTATCCTCCTCTGCAGGGGGAGCTGTGACCCCGCTATCCTCCTCTGCAGGGCGAGCTGTGACCCCGCTATCCTCCTCTGCAGGGGGAGCTGTGACCCCGCTATCCTCCTCTGCAGGGGGAGCTGTGACCCCGCTATCCTCCTCTGTAGGGGGAGCTGTGACCCCGCTATCCTCCTCTGCAGGGGGAGCTGTGACCCCGCTATCCTCCTCTGCAGGGGTCACTGATAGCTTCCTGATTCCTCCTGCTCTTTGATGTTGGGGTGCAAAGTGGTGTTAGGGGAGGCTGATTTCCTACAATGGTCCTGCTACTCGCTGAGCTTCTGGTGCTTTGTGTCGTCAGAGTTTCCCCGGAGTTCTTGTATCTATAGGAACGGCTGCGGAGCAGGGACGAGACTCATCTCATGTCTCTCCTTACAGATCCTGCTCCATGAAGTAACAAGTGACCCCCAGCGATGGCTCCCTCCTGCGTGGGGCCCTAACCTGGACTACCATGCCCATCAGGATGGAACGACAGGACTCGCGCTCTTCTCAGCTCTCAGGAAGCGTCAATGTGGAAGGCAACGGGATGACGATGATGGGCGCCGCTGACATAACAGACAGGGACTGGAGAGAGAAGCAGGGGGGCGGCAGTGCCCCCCATAGTGCTCCTGGCCAGACCCCCCAGCGTGTGACACCCAGGCCCCCCCGGGTGCGGAGACTGGAGAGAGCCTTCTCCCTGGATGAGCACAGCTGGCGCAGGAATCTTAGGGGGAAGCAGGGGAGCCTGGCAGACCCCAATGAGAGCGGCTCATCCACGGGGTCCCTACAGGAGGCCACGGAGGACCCGCAGCCGGCCATGGTGTCTCGCTTTCCACAGATCAGTCACCTCTCTAATAGCCACACAGCTTGCCTGACGCACACAAAGCCCCCGCAGCTGCTCCCCCAGGTAGAGACCCTGAGGACGACTAATGGGATGGAGGCGGATTACAGGGATTATACGCAGCAGCTCCTCCACCACAGCAGCCACAGCCTGAACCGTGCAGCGTGTGACTCCATGAGAAGCACCTACAGCCTGCTCACCCCCCTCCGCTCCAAGGATGTCCGCAGCAGGTGAGGGACGCACGTGAGCAGGCGCAGGTGTATGGGAATAGGGTCCTCTATCCCCCCTTATGTCTTCTCAGGAGTTACTTGGAGGGGAGCCTCCTGGCCAGCGGGGCGCTGCTCGGAGCCGAGGAGTTGGATCGCTATTTCCCGGAGAGGCTGCTGAGAGTCTTCATTGCCACCTGGAACATGCAGGGAAGGAAGGTGAGACTGGTGCCGCCAGGGACTGCGCTGCCACGCTGTGCTCTATATTTACCCGCTCTGAGCTGGGGACTCTATAAATACCTTCTTTCCGGTGCAGATGACTCTGCCCTCCCCGGGGTGCCCGGCCCAGGGAGCACACAGCAGGACTTCTTAAAGGGGTTGTCCACCGTTTATTATTTCTTATATAATAGCTGAAGGTCCCTGGCAGTTGGACCCCCATTCCCAGCCCCTGTAAATAGGACGGGTTGAGCGCTGGCGGGGGGTCAGGACGTGCGCAGACAGGTTTTGTAATGTGGTTAATGGCAGAGAGAGATATTTATAGGTTGAGATGTGGATTATTTAACACATTACAGGTAAAAGCCCTGTGGGACGTTAACTCCCTGTACCAACCAGCTGTGCGCCACACATGTATGGACCCCCTATGGCACACCTGCTAGATGTATGGGACCCCCTATGGCACACCTGCTAGATGTATGGGACCCCCTATGGCACACCTGCTAGATGTATGGACCCCCTATGACACACCTGCTAGATGGATGGACCCCCTATGGCACAACTGCTAGATGTATGGACCCCCTATGGCACACTTGCTAGATGTATGGGACCCCCTATGACACACCTGCTAGATGTATGGCCCCCCTATGGCACACCTGCTAGATGTATGGCCCCCCTATGGCACACCTGGTAGATGTATGGACCCCCTATGACACACCTGCTAGATGTATGGCCCCCCTATGGCACATCTGCTAGATGTATGGCCCCCTATGACACACCTGCTAGATGTATGGACCCCCTATGACACACCTGCTAGATGTATGGACCCCCTATGACACACCTGCTAGATGTATGGACCCCCTATGACACACCTGCTAGATGTATGGCCCCCCTATGACACACCTGCTAGATGTATGGACCCCCTATGACACACCTGCTAGATGTATGGCCCCCCTATGGCACATCTGCTAGATGTATGGCCCCCCTATGGCACACCTGCTAGATGTATGGACCCCCTATGGCACACCTGCTAGATGTATGGACCCCCTATGGCACACCTGCTAGATGTATGGACCCCCTATGGCACACCTGCTAGATGTATGGACCCCCTATGACACACCTGCTAGATGTATGGACCCCCTATGGCACACCTGCTAGATGTATGGACCCCCTGTGGCACCTGCTTGATGTATGGGACCCCCTATGGTACACCTGCTAGATGTATGTGCTGTGCTGTGGTATTATGATGGAGATGATAATGTAACGCCCCCTCTGCTGTGTGCAGGAGCTCCCCGGGAGCCTGGACGACTTCCTGCTGCCTTCAGACGATGATTTTGCACAGGACATGTATGTGATCGGGGTCCAGGAGGGAAGCCCAGACAGGTGAGGATCCAGACTCTTCTAATCATACCGCAATATACTGGCTATACTATCTCTATACACTGTGCTATACTACCTCTATACACAGGCTATACTACCTCTATGCACAGGCTATACTACCTCTATACACTGGCTATACTACCTCTATACACAGGCTATACTACCTCTATACACTGGCTATACTACCTCTATACACAGGCTATACTACCTCTATACACTGACTATACTACCTCTATACACTGACTATACTACCTCTATACACTGACTATACTACCTCTATACACTGACTATACTGCCTCTATACACTGACTATACTACCTCTATACACTGACTATACTACCGCTATACACTGTGCTATACTACCTCTATACACTGACTATACTACCTCTATACACTGACTATACTACCGCTATACACAGGCTATACTATCTCTATACACTGTGCTGTACTACCTCTATACACAGGCTATACTACCTCTATACACAGGCTATACTACCTCTATACACTGGCTATACTACCTCTATACACTGGCTATACTACCTCTATACACAGGCTATACTACCTCTATACACTGGCTATACTACCGCTATACACAGGCTATACTACCTCTATACACTGGCTATACTACCTCTATACACTGGCTATACTACCTCTATACACTGGCTATACTACCTCTATACACAGGCTATACTACCTCTATACACAGGCTATACTACCTCTATACACAGGCTATACTACCTCTATACACAGGCTATACTACCTCTATACACAGGCTATACTACCTCTATACACAGGCTATACTACCTCTATACACAGGCTATACTACCTCTATACACAGGCTATACTACCTCTATACACAGGCTATACTACCTCTATACACAGGCTATACTACCTCTATACACAGGCTATACTACCGCTATACACTGTGCTATACTACCGCTATACACTGTGCTATACTACCGCTATACACTGTGCTATACTACCGCTATACACTGTGCTGTACTACCGCTATACACTGGCTATACTACCTCTATACACTGGCTATACTACCGCTATACACTGACTATACTACCGCTATACACTGTGCTGTACTACCGCTATACACTGTGCTGTACTACCGCTATACACAGGCTATACTACCGCTATACACTGTGCTATACTACCTCTATACACTGACTATACTACCTCTATACACTGACTATACTGCCTCTATACACTGACTATACTACCTCTATACACTGTGCTATACTACCTCTATACACTGACTATACTACCTCTATACACTGACTATACTACCTCTATACACTGGCTATACTACCTCTATACACAGGCTATACTACCTCTATACACTGGCTATACTACCTCTATACACAGGCTATACTACCTCTATACACTGGCTATACTACCTCTATACACTGGCTATACTACCTCTATACACTGGCTATACTACCTCTATACACAGGCTATACTACCTCTATACACTGACTATACTACCGCTATACACTGTGCTATACTACCGCTATACACTGTGCTGTACTACCGCTATACACTGTGCTGTACTACCTCTATACACAGGCTATACTACCTCTATACACTGGCTATACTACCGCTATACACTGACTATACTACCGCTATACACTGTGCTATACTACCGCTATACACTGTGCTGTACTACCGCTATACACTGTGCTGTACTACCGCTATACACTGTGCTGTACTACCGCTATACACTGTGCTGTACTACCGCTATACACTGTGCTGTACTACCGCTATACACTGTGCTGTACTACCGCTATACACTGTGCTGTACTACCGCTATACACTGTGCTGTACTACCGCTATACACTGTGCTGTACTACCGCTATACACTGTGCTGTACTACCGCTATACACTGTGCTGTACTACCGCTATACACTGTGCTGTACTACCGCTATACACTGTGCTGTACTACCGCTATACACAGGCTATACTACCTCTATACACTGTGCTATACTACCTCTATACACTGACTATACTACCTCTATACACTGACTATACTACCTCTATACACTGACTATACTACCGCTATACACTGTGCTATACTACCTCTATACACTGTGCTATACTACCTCTATACACTGACTATACTACCTCTATACACTGACTATACTACCTCTATACACTGACTATACTACCGCTATACACTGACTATACTACCGCTATACACTGTGCTGTACTACCGCTATACACTGTGCTGTACTACCGCTATACACAGGCTATACTACCGCTATACACTGTGCTATACTACCTCTATACACTGACTATACTACCTCTATACACTGACTATACTGCCTCTATACACTGACTATACTACCTCTATACACTGTGCTATACTACCTCTATACACTGACTATACTACCTCTATACACTGACTATACTACCTCTATACACTGACTATACTACCGCTATACACTGACTATACTACCGCTATACACTGTGCTGTACTACCGCTATACACTGTGCTGTACTACCGCTATACACAGGCTATACTACCGCTATACACTGTGCTATACTACCTCTATACACTGACTATACTGCCTCTATACACTGACTATACTGCCTCTATACACTGACTATACTACCGCTATACACTGACTATACTACCGCTATACACTGACTATACTACCTCTATACACTGACTATACTACCGCTATACACTGACTATACTACCGCTATACACTGACTATACTACCGCTATACACTGTGCTGTACTACCGCTATACACTGTGCTGTACTACCGCTATACACTGGCTATACTACCTCTATACACTGACTATACTACCTCTATACACTGACTATACTACCTCTATACACTGACTATACTACCTCTATACACTGACTATACTACCTCTATACACTGACTATACTACCTCTATACACTGTGCTATACTACCTCTATACACTGACTATACTACCTCTATACACTGTGCTATACTACCTCTATACACTGGCTATACTACCGCTATACACTGTGCTGTACTACCGCTATACACTGTGCTGTACTACCGCTATACACTGTGCTGTACTGCCGCTATACACAGGCTATACTACCGCTATACACAGGCTATACTACCGCTATATACTGCCGCTCTGCACGGGCTCCTTGTGATGTGTTGTATCCACAGGCGGGAGTGGGAGCTCCGCCTCCAGGAGACCCTGGGACCCCACTATGTGCTGCTCCACTCCAGCGCTCATGGCGTCCTCTACCTCTCCGTCTTCATCCGCCGCGACCTCATCTGGTTTTGCTCAGGTGAGTCCCCAATGATGAGCTTCTTGTCGGCCGGTTTGGGGGACCCCCTGCCCTCGCTCCGCTCTGTGTCCTCGGGGGACCCCCTGCCCTCGCTCCGCTCTGTGTCCTCGGGGGACCCCCTGCCCTCGCTCCGCTCTGTGTCCTCGGGGGGACCCCCTGCCCTCGCTCCGCTCTGTGTCCTCGGGGGGACCCCCTGCCCTCGCTCCGCTCTGTGTCCTCGGGGGGACCCCCTGCCCTCGCTCCGCTCTGTGTCCTCGGGGGACCCCCTGCCCTCGCTCCGCTCTGTGTCCTCGGGGGACCCCCTGCCCTCGCTCCGCTCTGTGTCCTCGGGGGACCCCCTGCCCTCGCTCCGCTCTGTGTCCTCGGGGGACCCCCTGCCCTCGCTCCGCTCTGTGTCCTCGGGGGACCCCCTGCCCTCGCTCCGCTCTGTGTCCTCGGGGGACCCCCTGCCCTCGCTCCGCTCTGTGTCCTCGGGGGACCCCCTGCCCTCGCTCCGCTCTGTGTCCTCGGGGGGACCCCCTGCCCTCGCTCCGCTCTGTGTCCTCGGGGGACCCCCTGCCCTCGCTCCGCTCTGTGTCCTCGGGGGACCCCCTGCCCTCGCTCCGCTCTGTGTCCTCGGGGGACCCCCTGCCCTCGCTCCGCTCTGTGTCCTCGGGGGGGACCCCCTGCCCTCGCTTCGCTCTGTGTCCTCGGGGGGGACCCCCTGCCCTCGCTTCGCTCTGTGTCCTCGGGGGGACCCCCTGCCCTCGCTTCGCTCTGTGTCCTCGGGGGGACCCCCTGCCCTCGCTCCGCTCGGTGTCCTCGGGGGACCCCCTGCCCTCGCTTCGCTCTGTGTCCTCGGGGGGGACCCCCTGCCCTCGCTTCGCTCTGTGTCCTCGGGGGGGACCCCCTGCCCTCGCTTCGCTCTGTGTCCTCGGGGGGACCCCCTGCCCTCGCTCCGCTCTGTGTCCTCGGGGGGACCCCCTGCCCTCGCTCCGCTCTGTGTCCTCGGGGGGACCCCCTGCCCTCGCTCCGCTCTGTGTCCTCGGGGGGACCCCCTGCCCTCGCTCCGCTCTGTGTCCTCGGGGGGACCCCCTGCCCTCGCTCCGCTCTGTGTCCTCGGGGGACCCCCTGCCCTCGCTCCGCTCTGTGTCCTCGGGGGGACCCCCTGCCCTCGCTCCGCTCTGTGTCCTCGGGGGGACCCCCTGCCCTCGCTCCGCTCTGTGTCCTCGGGGGGACCCCCTGCCCTCGCTCCGCTCTGTGTCCTCGGGGGGACCCCCTGCCCTCGCTCCGCTCTGTGTCCTCGGGGGACCCCCTCACGCTGCTCTGTGTCTTTCCTTCTGCAGAGGTGGAGTTCGCCACCGTTACCACCCGCATCGTGTCTCAGATCAAGACCAAAGGGGCGCTCGGTGTGGCCTTCACTTTTTCGGGACCTCCTTCCTCTTCATCACGTCTCATTTCACATGTAAGATTCTCCGCGTTATCCCAGGAGCTATCCTGCGGGTCCCTACCTCTGCTTACTGTCAGTGACTGTACTCCACGTCCATGTGTCCTGATCCTGGTGTTTCTCTTGGCAGCTGGAGATGGGAAAGTTACAGAGAGGATTCTGGACTACAAGAAAATTGTGGAGGGATTGGCTCTACCCCGAAATATTCCTGACACCAACCCGTACCGCTCCAGCACCGGTGAGTGTGCATGCATGACAATCCAGCAAAACTGCATGTGTCTCCAGCCTTAAAGGGATCCTCTCCTGGGGAGTCACATGTAATACATTTCTTCTATTGCATGTGTAACGATAATTTCCCATAAATGTAGTCATGTTGACCCTAAGAATTGAGATGCTGTCCTTGGATGCGACCACTCCAGCACATGCGCTATTGAGGTGCCTGACCACCTGGATCCAATGTTCTGTACCCCAGGACAGAAATTCCCTGACATTTCATAGTGGAAATCTATTTGTTTCTATGTGTTATCATTGCTTAAGTGGGGGTCATATCCAAGGACAATTGTTTTAATGACGTCTGTGAAGGAAAATGTGACATTTCGGACCCCTGAAGGATTTGGCAAGGTCACTTAGTTATCCTTTTTAGACACTCCCAGAACGCACGGGTTCTAAGAGGCGCAGAATCACAGCCCTGAATTGCTAGAAGACCCCTTTAACCAGCCTCAGTGAAACAGAACCTTCAACCCAAATAAGTTCTCCTTATCATCCAGTTCTCCTTTACTATAAGCCCGGTCCATAACGGATCATATATAGTGAGGAACCAATCCGTTAGCAGATATATCCGAGACCCGGACGTGGGATTTCTGGATCGAGGTAATAGAACAACACAGAGCAGACGAGACAATACACTACACACATCAGATATCTATATGGATACATGTGCATGAGAATATTCCTTTAAGGCACAGGAGGGGGTTCCATATCCGCTATTCCTGCACCCCACGCTGTAAGCTCTGCTACATCTGTACCCTAACAAGGTGACCCCTGCCCCCCCCCCCCCCCCCCCCCCCTCTCCTTGCCCTTGCAGTGGACGTGACGAGCCGTTTCGATGAAGTCTTCTGGTTTGGAGATTTTAACTTCCGGCTGAACAAGGATCGTCCAGGGGTGAACTCCCTCCTGCAGCGGAGGCCGGAGCGGGACGTGTCCCACCTGCTGCAGTACGACCAGCTCCGCAAGGAGATGAATGAGGGTAAGGCGGGGGGCTCTCCCTGGCGCGGGGGCTCCGTCCCCCTGTAATCTCATGACCTTCCTCCTCGCAGGCTCCATCTTCAGGGGCTTCCAGGAGGCCGACATTCAGTTTCTTCCCACCTATAAGTTTGACATCGGATGTGACGAGTACGACACCACGGCAAAGCAGAGGACGCCATCCTATACGGTGAGAGGGGGCCACTAGGGGGCGTTATGCCATCTGTAACCATAGTGACAGGACTAATAGCCCCCTCTCTGCAGGATCGGGTGGTCTACAAGAGCCGCAATAAGGGGGACATCCGGGTCCTGAAGTACGCCTCCTGCTCCCTGCTCCGGACTTCGGACCACCGGCCCGTGTTCGGGTTGTTTGAAGTGAGGATCAGACCCGGGAGAGACAAGTAAGTCCTTCAGGAACGCCCTAATGTCTGACGTGATCTGACCCCGCCCACATGACACATAACAGGGGGATAACCTAGATCCCAGGACATGAACCCCTAAAATGTAATGCATCCCCCTGGTGCGTATGTGCTGATACACTGTAACAAACCTCCCAGCGAGCTCCTCTGTCTCCCCTTGTTTCTCCCCTCAGTGTCCCTCTGGCTGCCGGTTTGTTTGATCGTGAGTTGTATCTGCTGGGAATCAAGCGACGGATCTCCCGAGAGCTGCAGAAACGGCAAGCCGCCAAAAACCAGAAAAACAGCAGCGTCTGTACAGTGTCCTGACATCCTGAGAGTGGCCCCCACCAGAGCCCCGGGGCGTAGGATGAGAGGGCGCACTACATGCATTCCTGGCCTACTGCTATCCCACCTCACACCTGGAGAGGGCGCACTACATGCACTCCTGGCCTACTGCTATCCCACCTCACACCTGGAGAGGGCGCACTACATGCACTCCTGGCCTACTGCTATCCCACCGCACGCCTGGAGAGGGCGCACTACATGCACTCCTGGCCTACTGCTATCCCACCTCACACCTGGAGAGGGCGCACTACATGCACTCCTGGCCTACTGCTATCCCACCACACACCTGGAGGGGGCGCTCTACATGCACTCCTGGCCTACTGCTATCCCACCTCACACCTGGAGAGGGCGCACTACATGCACTCCTGGCCTACTGCTATCCCACCACACACCTGGAGAGGGCGCACTACATGCACTCCTGGCCTACTGCTATCCCACCTCACACCTGGAGAGGGCGCACTACATGCACTCCTGGCCTACTGCTATCCCACCACACACCTGGAGAGGGCGCACTACATGCACTCCTGGCCTACTGCTATCCCACCACACACCTGGAGAGGGCGCACTACATGCACTCCTGGCCTACTGCTATCCCACCACACACCTGGAGAGGGCGCACTACATGCACTCCTGGCCTACTGCTATCCCACCTCACACCTGGAGAGGGCGCACTACATGCACTCCTGGCCTACTGCTATCCCACCTCACACCTGGAGAGGGCGCACTACATGCACTCCTGGCCTACTGCTATCCCACCTCACACCTGGAGGGGGCGCTGTACACGTTTCTCACCACACGCCTGGAGGGGGCGCTGTACACGTTTCTCACCACACGCCTGGAGGGGGCGCTGTACACGTTTCTCACCACACGCCTGGAGGGGGCGCTCTGCACGTTTCTCACCACACGCCTGGAGGGGGCGCTCTGCACGTTTCTCACCACACGCCTGGAGGGGGCGCTCTGCACGTTTCTCACCACACGCCTGGAGGGGGCGCTCTACACGTTTCTCACCACACGCCTGGAGGGGGCGCTCTACACGTTTCTCACCACACGCCTGGAGGGGGCGCTCTACACGTTTCTCACCACACGCCTGGAGGGGGCGCTCTACACGTTTCTCACCACACGCCTGGAGGGGGCGCTCTACACGTTTCTCACCACACGCCTGGAGGGGGCGCTCTACACGTTTCTCACCACACGCCTGGAGGGGGCGCTCTACACGTTTCTCACCACACGCCTGGAGGGGGCGCTCTACACGTTTCTCACCACACGCCTGGAGGGGGCGCTCTACACGTTTCTCACCACACGCCTGGAGGGGGCGCTCTACACGTTTCTCACCACACGCCTGGAGGGGGCGCTCTACACGTTTCTCACCACACGCCTGGAGGGGGCGCTCTACACGTTTCTCACCACACGCCTGGAGGGGGCGCTCTACACGTTTCTCACCACACGCCTGGAGGGGGCGCTCTACACGTTTCTTCTGGTCACTCATGTAATTTATGTAAATAAATATTTATCTGCAGCTCCGGATTATTGCCTCTTCCTGCAACATCAACCATCCATAGGATACCAGGGCTGCAGGGACCCCTTCTAGATGGAGAGCAGGGTCCCCTATCATTGTGTGCACCCCCAGACCCCTTCTAGATGGAGAGCAGGGTCCCCTATCATTGTGTGCACCCCCAGACCCCCTCTAGATGGAGAGCAGGGTCCCCTATCATTGTGTGTACCCCCAGACCCCTTCTAGATGGAGAGCAGGGACCCCTATCATTGTGTGCACCCCCAGACCCCTTCTAGATGGAGAGCAGGGACCCCTATCATTGTGTGCACCCCCAGACCCCCTCTAGATGGAGAGCAGGGTCCCCTATCATTGTGTGCACCCCCAGACCCCTTCTAGATGGAGAGCAGGGTCCCCTATCATTGTGTGCACCCCCAGACCCCCTCTAGATGGAGAGCAGGGACCCCTATCATTGTGTGCACCCCCAGACCCCTTCTAGATGGAGAGCAGGGTCCCCTATCATTGTGTGTACCCCCAGACCCCTTCTAGATGGAGAGCAGGGTCCCCTATCATTGTGTGTACCCCCAGACCCCCTCTAGATGGAGAGCAGGGACCCCTATCATTGTGTGCACCCCCAGACCCCTTCTAGATGGAGAGCAGGGTCCCCTATCATTGTGTGTACCCCCAGACCCCTTCTAGATGGAGAGCAGGGTCCCCTATCATTGTGTGTACCCCCAGACCCCCTCTAGATGGAGAGCAGGGACCCCTATCATTGTGTGCACCCCCAGACCCCTTCTAGATGGAGAGCAGGGTCCCCTATCATTGTGTGTACCCCCAGACCCCTTCTAGATGGAGAGCAGTGTCCCCTATCATTGTGTGTACCCCCAGACCCCTTCTAGATGGAGAGCAGGGACCCCTATCATTGTGTACCCCCAGACCTCCTGCAGATGGAGAGCAGGGTCCCCTATCATTGTGTGCACCCCCAGACCCCTTCTAGATGGAGAGCAGGGTCCCCTATCATTGTGTGTATCCCCAGACCCCCTGCAGATGGAGAGCAGGGTCCCCTATCATTGTGTGTACCCCCAGACCCCCTGCAGATGGAGAGCAGGGTCCCCTATCATTGTGTGCACCCCCAGACCCCTTCTAGATGGAGAGCAGGGTCCCCTATCATTGTGTGCACCCCCAGACCCCTTCTAGATGGAGAGCAGGGTCCCCTATCATTGTGTGCACCCCCAGACCCCTTCTAGATGGAGAGCAGGGTCCCCTATCATTGTGTGCACCCCCAGACCCCCTCTAGATGGAGAGCAGGGTCCCCTATCATTGTGTGTACCCCCAGACCCCTTCTAGATGGAGAGCAGGGTCCCCTATCATTGTGTGTACCCCCAGACCCCCTCTAGATGGAGAGCAGGGACCCCTATCATTGTGTGCACCCCCAGACCCCTTCTAGATGGAGAGCAGGGTCCCCTATCATTGTGTGCACCCCCAGACCCCTTCTAGATGGAGAGCAGGGACCCCTATCATTGTGTACCCCCAGACCTCCTGCAGATGGAGAGCAGGGTCCCCTATCATTGTGTGCACCCCCAGACCCCCTGCAGATGGAGAGCAGGGACCCCTATCATTGTGTGCACCCCCAGACCTCCTGCAGATGGAGAGCAGGGTCCCCTATCATTGTGTGCACCCCCAGACCCCTTCTAGATGGAGAGAAGGGACCCCTATCATTGTGTGCACCCCCAGACCCCTTCTAGATGGAGAGCACGGACCCCTATCATTGTGTGCACCCCCAGACCCCTTCTAGATGGAGAGCAGGAACCCCTATCATTGTGTGTATCCCCAGACCCCCTGCAGATGGAGAGCAGGGTCCCCTATCATTGTGTGTACCCCCAGACCCCCTGCAGATGGAGAGCAGGGTCCCCTATCATTGTGTGCACCCCCAGACCCCTTCTAGATGGAGAGCAGGGTCCCCTATCATTGTGTGCACCCCCAGACCCCTCTAGATGGAGAGCAGGGACCCCTATCATTGTGTGCACCCCCAGACCCCTTCTAGATGGAGAGCAGGGACCCCTATCATTGTGTGCACCCCCAGACCCCTTCTAGATGGAGAGCAGGGTCCCCTATCATTGTGTGCACCCCCAGACCCCTTCTAGATGGAGAGCAGGGTCCCCTATCATTGTGTGCACCCCCAGACCCCTTCTAGATGGAGAGCAGGGTCCCCTATCATTGTGTGCACCCCCAGACCCCCTGCAGATGGAGAGCAGGGACCCCTATCATTGTGTGCACCCCCAGACCTCCTGCAGATGGAGAGCAGGGTCCCCTATCATTGTGTGTACCCCCAGACCCCCTGCAGATGGAGAGCAGGGTCCTCTATCATTGTGTGCACCCCCAGACCCCTTCTAGATGGAGAGCAGGGTCCCCTATCATTGTGTGCACCCCCAGACCCCCTCTAGATGGAGAGCAGGGACCCCTATCATTGTGTGCACCCCCAGACCCCTTCTAGATGGAGAGCAGGGACCCCTATCATTGTGTGCACCCCCAGACCCCTTCTAGATGGAGAGCAGGGTCCCCTATCATTGTGTGCACCCCCAGACCCCTTCTAGATGGAGAGCAGGGTCCCCTATCATTGTGTGCACCCCCAGACCCCCTGCAGATGGAGAGCAGGGACCCCTATCATTGTGTGCACCCCCAGACCTCCTGCAGATGGAGAGCAGGGTCCCCTATCATTGTGTGTACCCCCAGACCCCCTGCAGATGGAGAGCAGGGTCCTCTATCATTGTGTGCACCCCCAGACCCCGTCTAGATGGAGAGCAGGGTCCCCTATCATTGTGTGCACCCCCAGACCCCCTCTAGATGGAGAGCAGGGACCCCTATCATTGTGTGCACCCCCAGACCCCTTCTAGATGGAGAGCAGGGTCCCCTATCATTGTGTGTACCCCCAGACCCCTTCTAGATGGAGAGCAGGGTCCCCTATCATTGTGTGTACCCCCAGACCCCCTCTAGATGGAGAGCAGGGACCCCTATCATTGTGTGCACCCCCAGACCCCTTCTAGATGGAGAGCAGGGTCCCCTATCATTGTGTGTACCCCCAGACCCCTTCTAGATGGAGAGCAGGGTCCCCTATCATTGTGTGTACCCCCAGACCCCCTCTAGATGGAGAGCAGGGACCCCTATCATTGTGTGCACCCCCAGACCCCTTCTAGATGGAGAGCAGGGTCCCCTATCATTGTGTGTACCCCCAGACCCCCTCTAGATGGAGAGCAGTGTCCCCTATCATTGTGTGTACCCCCAGACCCCTTCTAGATGGAGAGCAGGGTCCCCTATCATTGTGTGCACCCCCAGACCCCTTCTAGATGGAGAGCAGGGACCCCTATCATTGTGTACCCCCAGACCTCCTGCAGATGGAGAGCAGGGTCCCCTATCATTGTGTGCACCCCCAGACCCCTTCTAGATGGAGAGCAGGGTCCCCTATCATTGTGTGTATCCCCAGACCCCCTGCAGATGGAGAGCAGGGTCCCCTATCATTGTGTGTACCCCCAGACCCCCTGCAGATGGAGAGCAGGGTCCCCTATCATTGTGTGCACCCCCAGACCCCTTCTAGATGGAGAGCAGGGTCCCCTATCATTGTGTGCACCCCCAGACCCCTCTAGATGGAGAGCAGGGTCCCCTATCATTGTGTGTACCCCCAGACCCCTTCTAGATGGAGAGCAGGGACCCCTATCATTGTGTGCACCCCCAGACCCCTTCTAGATGGAGAGCAGGGTCCCCTATCATTGTGTGTACCCCCAGACCCCTTCTAGATGGAGAGCAGGGACCCCTATCATTGTGTGCACCCCCAGACCCCTTCTAGATGGAGAGCAGGGTCCCCTATCATTGTGTGCACCCCCAGACCCCTTCTAGATGGAGAGCAGGGTCCCCTATCATTGTGTGCACCCCCAGACCCCCTGCAGATGGAGAGCAGGGACCCCTATCATTGTGTGCACCCCCAGACCTCCTGCAGATGGAGAGCAGGGTCCCCTATCATTGTGTGTACCCCCAGATCCCCTGAAGATGGAGAGCAGGGTCCTCTATCATTGTGTGCACCCCCAGACCCCTTCTAGATGGAGAGCAGGGTCCCCTATCATTGTGTGCACCCCCGACCCCCTCTAGATGGAGAGCAGGGACCCCTATCATTGTGTGCACCCCCAGACCCCTTCTAGATGGAGAGCAGGGTCCCCTATCATTGTGTGTACCCCCAGACCCTTTCTAGATGGAGAGCAGGGTCCCCTATCATTGTGTGTACCCCCAGACCCCCTCTAGATGGAGAGCAGGGACCCCTATCATTGTGTGCACCCCCAGACCCCTTCTAGATGGAGAGCAGGGTCCCCTATCATTGTGTGTACCCCCAGACCCCTTCTAGATGGAGAGCAGGGTCCCCTATCATTGTGTGTACCCCCAGACCCCCTGCAGATGGAGAGCAGGGTCCTCTATCATTGTGTGCACCCCCAGACCCCTTCTAGATGGAGAGCAGGGTCTCCTATCATTGTGTGCACCCCCAGACCCCTTCTAGATGGAGAGCAGGGTCCCCTATCATTGTGTGCACCCCCAGACCCCTTCTAGATGGAGAGCAGGGTCCCCTATCATTGTGTGCACCCCCAGACCCCTTCTAGATGGAGAGCAGGGTCCCCTATCATTGTGTGCACCCCCAGACCCCTTCTAGATGGAGAGCAGGGTCCCCTATCATTGTGTGCACCCCCAGACCCCTTCTAGATGGAGAGCAGGGTCCCCTATCATTGTGTGTACCCCCAGACCCCTTCTAGATGGAGAGCAGGGTCCCCTATCATTGTGTGCACCCCCAGACCCCTTCTAGATGGAGAGCAGGGTCCCCTATCATTGTGTGTACCCCCAGACCCCTTCTAGATGGAGAGCAGGGTCCCCTATCATTGTGTGTACCCCCAGACCCCCTCTAGATGGAGAGCAGGGACCCCTATCATTGTGTGCACCCCCAGACCCCTTCTAGATGGAGAGCAGGGTCCCCTATCATTGTGTGTACCCCCAGACCCCCTTTAGATGGAGAGCAGTGTCCCCTATCATTGTGTGTACCCCCAGACCCCTTCTAGATGGAGAGCAGGGTCCCCTATCATTGTGTGCACCCCCAGACCCCTTCTAGATGGAGAGCAGGGACCCCTATCATTGTGTACCCCCAGACCTCCTGCAGATGGAGAGCAGGGTCCCCTATCATTGTGTGTATCCCCAGACCCCCTGCAGATGGAGAGCAGGGTCCCCTATCATTGTGTGTACCCCCAGACCCCCTGCAGATGGAGAGCAGGGTCCCCTATCATTGTGTGTACCCCCAGACCCCTTCTAGATGGAGAGCAGGGACCCCTATCATTGTGTGCACCCCCAGACCCCTTCTAGATGGAGAGCAGGGTCCCCTATCATTGTGTGCACCCCCAGACCCCTTCTAGATGGAGAGCAGGGTCCCCTATCATTGTGTGTACCCCCAGACCCCTTCTAGATGGAGAGCAGGGACCCCTATCATTGTGTGCACCCCCAGACCCCTTCTAGATGGAGAGCAGGGTCCCCTATCATTGTGTGCACCCCCAGACCCCTTCTAGATGGAGAGCAGGGTCCCCTATCATTGTGTGCACCCCCAGACCCCTTCTAGATGGAGAGCAGGGTCCCCTATCATTGTGTGCACCTCCAGACCCCCTCTAGATGGAGAGCAGGGACCCCTATCATTGTGTGCACCCCCAGACCCCTTCTAGATGGAGAGCAGGGTCCCCTATCATTGTGTTTACCCCCAGACCCCTTCTAGATGGAGAGCAGGGTCCCCTATCATTGTGTGTACCCCCAGACCCCCTCTAGATGGAGAGCAGGGACCCCTATCATTGTGTGCACCCCCAGACCCCTTCTAGATGGAGAGCAGGGTCCCCTATCATTGTGTGTACCCCCAGACCCCTTCTAGATGGAGAGCAGGGTCCCCTATCATTGTGTGCACCCCCAGACCCCCTGCAGATGGAGAGCAGGGACCCCTATCATTGTGTGCACCCCCAGACCTCCTGCAGATGGAGAGCAGGGTCCCCTATCATTGTGTGTACCCCCAGACCCCCTGCAGATGGAGAGCAGGGTCCTCTATCATTGTGTGCACCCCCAGACCCCTTCTAGATGGAGAGCAGGGTCCCCTATCATTGTGTGCACCCCCAGACCCCTTCTAGATGGAGAGCAGGGTCCCCTATCATTGTGTGCACCCCCAGACCCCTTCTAGATGGAGAGCAGGGTCCCCTATCATTGTGTGCACCCCCAGACCCCTTCTAGATGGAGAGCAGGGTCCCCTATCATTGTGTGCACCCCCAGACCCCTTCTAGATGGAGAGCAGGGTCCCTTATCATTGTGTGCACCCCAGACCCCTTTCTAGATGGAGAGCAGGGTCCCCTATCATTGTGTGCACCCCCAGACCCCTTCTAGATGGAGAGCAGGGACCCCTATCATTGTGTGCACCCCCAAACCTCCTGCAGATGGAGAGCAGGGTCCCCTATCATTGTGTGTACCCCCAGACCCCCTGCAGATGGAGAGCAGGGTCCTCTATCATTGTGTGCACCCCCAGACCCCTTCTAGATGGAGAGCAGGGTCCCCTATCATTGTGTGCACCCCCGACCCCCTCTAGATGGAGAGCAGGGACCCCTATCATTGTGTGCACCCCCAGACCCCTTCTAGATGGAGAGCAGGGTCCCCTATCATTGTGTGTACCCCCAGACCCTTTCTAGATGGAGAGCAGGGTCCCCTATCATTGTGTGTACCCCCAGACCCCCTGTAGATGGAGAGCAGGGACCCCTATCATTGTGTGCACCCCCAGACCCCTTCTAGATGGAGAGCAGGGTCCCCTATCATTGTGTGTACCCCCAGACCCCTTCTAGATGGAGAGCAGGGTCCCCTATCATTGTGTGCACCCCCAGACCCCCTGCAGATGGAGAGCAGGGACCCCTATCATTGTGTGCACCCCCAGACCTCCTGCAGATGGAGAGCAGGGTCCCCTATCATTGTGTGTACCCCCAGACCCCCTGCAGATGGAGAGCAGGGTCCTCTATCATTGTGTGCACCCCCAGACCCCTTCTAGATGGAGAGCAGGGTCCCCTATCATTGTGTGCACCCCCAGACCCCTTCTAGATGGAGAGCAGGGTCCCCTATCATTGTGTGCACCCCCAGACCCCTTCTAGATGGAGAGCAGGGTCCCCTATCATTGTGTGCACCCCCAGACCCCTTCTAGATGGAGAGCAGGGTCCCCTATCATTGTGTGCACCCCCAGACCCCTTCTAGATGGAGAGCAGGGTCCCCTATCATTGTGTGCACCCCCAGACCCCTTCTAGATGGAGAGCAGGGTCCCCTATCATTGTGTGTACCCCCAGACCCCTTCTAGATGGAGAGCAGGGTCCCCTATCATTGTGTGCACCCCCAGACCCCTTCTAGATGGAGAGCAGGGTCCCCTATCATTGTGTGTACCCCCAGACCCCTTCTAGATGGAGAGCAGGGTCCCCTATCATTGTGTGTACCCCCAGACCCCCTCTAGATGGAGAGCAGGGACCCCTATCATTGTGTGCACCCCCAGACCCCTTCTAGATGGAGAGCAGGGTCCCCTATCATTGTGTGTACCCCCAGACCCCCTTTAGATGGAGAGCAGTGTCCCCTATCATTGTGTGTACCCCCAGACCCCTTCTAGATGGAGAGCAGGGTCCCCTATCATTGTGTGCACCCCCAGACCCCTTCTAGATGGAGAGCAGGGACCCCTATCATTGTGTACCCCCAGACCTCCTGCAGATGGAGAGCAGGGTCCCCTATCATTGTGTGTATCCCCAGACCCCCTGCAGATGGAGAGCAGGGTCCCCTATCATTGTGTGTACCCCCAGACCCCCTGCAGATGGAGAGCAGGGTCCCCTATCATTGTGTGTACCCCCAGACCCCTTCTAGATGGAGAGCAGGGACCCCTATCATTGTGTGCACCCCCAGACCCCTTCTAGATGGAGAGCAGGGTCCCCTATCATTGTGTGCACCCCCAGACCCCTTCTAGATGGAGAGCAGGGTCCCCTATCATTGTGTGTACCCCCAGACCCCTTCTAGATGGAGAGCAGGGACCCCTATCATTGTGTGCACCCCCAGACCCCTTCTAGATGGAGAGCAGGGTCCCCTATCATTGTGTGCACCCCCAGACCCCCTGCAGATGGAGAGCAGGGACCCCTATCATTGTGTGCACCCCCAGACCTCCTGCAGATGGAGAGCAGGGTCCCCTATCATTGTGTGTACCCCCAGACCCCCTGCAGATGGAGAGCAGGGTCCTCTATCATTGTGTGCACCCCCAGACCCCTTCTAGATGGAGAGCAGGGTCCCCTATCATTGTGTGCACCTCCAGACCCCCTCTAGATGGAGAGCAGGGACCCCTATCATTGTGTGCACCCCCAGACCCCTTCTAGATGGAGAGCAGGGTCCCCTATCATTGTGTTTACCCCCAGACCCCTTCTAGATGGAGAGCAGGGTCCCCTATCATTGTGTGTACCCCCAGACCCCCTCTAGATGGAGAGCAGGGACCCCTATCATTGTGTGCACCCCCAGACCCCCTGCAGATGGAGAGCAGGGTCCCCTATCATTGTGTGTACCCCCAGACCCCCTCTAGATGGAGAGCAGGGACCCCTATCATTGTGTGTACCCCCAGACCCCTTCTAGATGGAGAGCAGGGACCCCTATCATTGTGTGCACCCCCAGACCCCTTCTAGATGGAGAGCAGGGTCCCCTATCATTGTGTGCACCCCCAGACCCCCTGCAGATGGAGAGCAGGGTCCCCTATCATTGTGTGCACCCCCAGACCCCTTCTAGATGGAGAGCAGGGTCCCCTATCATTGTGTGCACCCCCAGACCCCTTCTAGATGGAGAGCAGGGACCCCTATCATTGTGTGCACCCCCAGACACCTTCTAGATGGAGAGCAGGGTCCCCTATCATTGTGTGTACCCCCAGACCCCTTTTAGATGGAGAGCAGGGTCCCCTATCATTGTGTGCACCCCCAGACCCCCTGCAGATGGAGAGCAGGGACCCCTATCATTGTGTGCACCCCCAGACCTCCTGCAGATGGAGAGCAGGGTCCCCTATCATTGTGTGTACCCCCAGACCCCCTGCAGATGGAGAGCAGGGTCCTCTATCATTGTGTGCACCCCCAGACCCCTTCTAGATGGAGAGCAGGGTCCCCTATCATTGTGTGCACCCCCAGACCCCTTCTAGATGGAGAGCAGGGTCCCCTATCATTGTGTGCACCCCCAGACCCCTTCTAGATGGAGAGCAGGGTCCCCTATCATTGTGTGCACCCCCAGACCCCTTCTAGATGGAGAGCAGGGTCCCCTATCATTGTGTGCACCCCCAGACCCCTTCTAGATGGAGAGCAGGGTCCCTTATCATTGTGTGCACCCCAGACCCCTTCTAGATGGAGAGCAGGGTCCCCTATCATTGTGTGCACCCCCAGACCCCTTCTAGATGGAGAGCAGGGTCCCCTATCATTGTGTGTACCCCCAGACCCCTTCTAGATGGAGAGCAGGGTCCCCTATCATTGTGTGCACCCCCAGACCCCTTCTAGAAGGAGAGCAGGGTCCCCTATCATTGTGTGCACCCCCAGACCTCCTGCAGATGGAGAGCAGGGTCCCCTATCATTGTGTGCACCCCCAGACCCCTTCTAGATGGAGAGCAGGGTCCCCTATCATTGTGTGCACCCCCAGACCCCTTCTAGATGGAGAGCAGGGTCCCCTATCATTGTGTGTACCCCCAGACCCCTTCTAGATGGAGAGCAGGGTCCCCTATCATTGTGTGTACCCCCAGACCCCTTCTAGATGGAGAGCAGGACCCCTATCATTCAGTGCACCCTAGACCCCTTCTAGATGGAGAGCAGGGACCCCTATAATTGTGTGCACCCCTAGACCTCCTGCAGATAAGGGACCCTGCTCTTCATCATTATGTGTACCCCCAGACCCCTTCTAGAGGGAGAGCAGGGTCCCCTATCATTGTGTGCACCTCCAGACCCCTTCTAGATGGAGAGCAGGGACCCCTATCATTGTGTGCACCCCCAGACCCCTTCTAGATGGAGAGCAGGGACCCCTATCATTGTGTGCACCTCCTGTAGATGGGGAGCAGGGACCCCTATCACTTCTCTGATTGGGGGCGACAGAGGATACGAGGAGCAGATCACTGCAGATATTTATTAGCAGAAAACACAAGATTTTTATCACTTTATTACTGGATGAAAAGATCCATGGGCTGAGGTCTTGGTTTCATTGATCTTCCCCAATCTCAAAGATTGTACAGAAGGAAGATGATCCACACGAGGCCGAGGAGGAGATGGAGCCTGTGTGTGGTGGGGAGTGTGGCCCCGTTACATAGATCCGTATCACAGCACCGGATCCGCACCCCCGGGAGCTCGTGCTGGTGACAGTGGCGGGAGGTGGCGCAGCCGCTGGTCAGGAGCTTCCCCAAAACCACTAAAGCGGGAAGCAAAGGGTTAACGCAAAAGAAATAATTATTGACGTCTAATGTTAACACCATGTGTCTCCATGGTAACAGACTACCCAGTGTAGTCGTGAAGGGCTGAGCACTCACCGCTCTCCGTCCTGATGCAGAATCGTTGCTTGAATCCCTGGTGACTCTGTGAGCAGGTGACGGGCTCGGGGCTGGTGCAGCCCTCGTCTATGGATCTGCTCCCGGAGATGATGTTACAGCTGTAGCACCGGAGGCCATGGGCTGCACAACAAACATAGGACACGACTTATGGGCTACCTGCAGTGCACACAGCGGCCACTAGAGGCGCCACAATAGGCGCTCACCTGCTCCTGGGCTCCAGGGAATCTGCTACAACTTTGTACATAAAACCTTGAATCTTTTATTGGAAAAATGTTGAATCCATCATCATCAAAATTGTAAATCACCGGATTTCGTGTATAGAAGGTTTTCGGTCAGGCCATGAATGCGCTTTGTCTGCGGTTTTCCCTTCCCGGCTGCTTGTAGGTTCATGATCGATTTTACATTCTTCCAATACAAATAAGATTTGCCTCTGGAGTTGATTTTGCATATTCAATAAGAATCTTTACAAGTGAAGGTCTCTGGCCATCAGAGCTCACACTCTAAGTGTCCTGTGGGTCCTTGCAGAACATTTATCAAGCGCAAAAATCTAAGAAAATACAGAAATCTACCTGCAGTACCAGCGGCGAGCAGAGGGTGGCGCCATCGTGTGGCCATAGTTGGTACCGCAGGAGGGCGACACCTGACTCAGGTATATGCAACGGATGGCGAGGAGGTTCTGAGCTGCTACACTGTAACGATGCCCCAGCTGTCTGACTCCCTCCGGACATGCAAGAGGTTTCCCTTCACTGACAGCAAGCAGAGCTCGGCGTAATAACAAGACACGAGCATAATGCAGGACACCGGCTGCCCCCTGTGACCCCATCCCGACTACTCACCGGCCGCCCCCTGTGTCCCCATCCCGACTACTCACCGGCCGCGTCCTGCGACCCCAACCCGACTACTCACCGGCCGCGTCTTGTGCCCCCATCACGACTACTCACCGGCCGCGTCCTGTGCCCCCATCACGACTACTCACCGGCCGCGGAGCAGAGGAGGGCGAGGAGCAGCGGCCACATGGAGGATCCGTCCCTTCTCCGGATTACAGCCGCCGCTAATCCCTAATCTCCTCCTCCCGGGATCTGCTCATTTCTGGGGCTTCACCAACTTCTTCTCCCACTGAGGATGACAACCCCCATCAGGAAGACTCCGCCGCTCCCCGTGACCCCAAGATAGCAGAACCCGGGGGTCCGGAGGGAGAAGCTTCACAGGAGGGGACAGGCAGCAGTGATATTATACAGGAGGAGGGGACAGCTATCAGTGATATTATACAGGAGGAGGAGACAGGTATCAGTGATATTATACAGGAGGAGGGGGCAGACAGCAGTGATATTATACAGGAGGAGACAGGTATCAGTGATATTATACATGAGGAGGGGACAGGTAGCAGTGATATTATACAGGAGGAGGGGACAGGTAGCAGTGATATTATACAGGAGGAGGAGACAGGTATCAGTGATATTATACATGAGGAGGAGACAGGTATCAGTGATATTATACATGAGGAGGAGACAGGTAGCGGTGATATTATAAAGGAGGAGGGGACAGGTAGCAGTGATATTATACAGGAGGAGGGGACAGGTAGCGGTGATATTATACAGGAGGAGGGGGCAGACAGCAGTGATATTATACAGGAGGAGACAGGTATCAGTGATATTATACATGAGGAGGGGACAGGTAGCAGTGATATTATACAGGAGGAGGGGACAGGTAGCAGTGATATTATACAGGAGGAGGAGACAGGTATCAGTGATATTATACATGAGGAGGAGACAGGTATCAGTGATATTATACAGGAGGAGGGGGCAGACAGCAGTGATATTATACAGGAGGAGGGGACAGGTAGCAGTGATATTATACAGGAGGAGGGGACAGGTAGCAGTGATATTACACAGGAGGAGGGGACAGGTAGCGGTGATATTATACAGGAGGAGGGGGCAGACAGCAGTGATATTATACAGGAGGAGGGGACAGGTAGCGGTGATATTATACAGGAGGAGGGGACAGGTAGCAGTGATATTATACAGGAGGAGACAGGTAGCGGTGATATTACACAGGAGGAGGAGACAGGTATCATTGATATTATACAGGAGGAGGGGGCAGACAGCAGTGATATTATACAGGAGGAGGAGACAGGTAGAGGTGATATTATACAGGAGGAGGGGACAGGTAGCGGTGATATTATACAGGAGGAGGGGACAGGTAGCGGTGATATTATACAGGAGGAGGGGACAGGTAGCGGTGATATTATACATGAGGAGGGGACAGGTAGCGGTGATATTATACAGGAGGAGGGGACATGTAGCGGTGATATTATACAGGAGGAGGGGCCAGGTAGCGGTGATATTATACAGGAGGAGGGGACAGGTAGCGGTGATATTATGCAGGAGGAGGGGACAGGTAGCGGTGATATTATACAGGAGGAGGGGACAGGTAGCGGTGATATTATACAGGAGGAGGGGGCAGACAGCAGTGATATTATACAGGAGGAGGGGACAGGTAGCGGTGATATTATACAGGAGGAGGGGACAGGTAGCAGTGATATTATACAGGAGGAGACAGGTAGCGGTGATATTACACAGGAGGAGGAGACAGGTATCATTGATATTATACAGGAGGAGGGGACAGGTAGCAGTGATATTATACAGGAGGAGACAGGTAGCGGTGATATTATACAGGAGGAGGGGACAGGTAGCGGTGATATTATACAGGAGGAGGGGACAGGTAGCGGTGATATTATACAGGAGGAGGGGATAGGTAGCGGTGATATTATACAGGGGGAGGGGACAGGTAGCAGTGATATTATACAGGAGGAGGGGACAGGTAACAGTGATATTATACAGGAGGAGGAGACAGGTATCAGTGATATTATACAGGAGGAGGAGACAGGTAGCAGTGATATTACACAGGAGGAGGAGACAGGTAGCGGTGATATTATAAAGGAGGAGGGGACAGGTAGCGGTGATATTATACAGGAGGAGGGGACAGGTAGCGGTGATATTATACAGGAGGAGGGGACAGGTAGCGGTGATATTATAAAGGAGGAGGGGACAGGTAGCAGTGATATTATACAGGAGGAGGGGACAGGTAGCGGTGATATTATACAGGAGGAGGAGACAGGTAGCAGTGATATTATACAGGAGGAGGGGACAGGTAGCAGTGATATTATACAGGAGGAGGGGACAGGTAGCGGTGATTTTATACAGGAGGAGGGGACAGGTAGCAGTGATATTATACAGGGGTGACAGGGCTTTCCCTGGGGGTAGGGCAGCAGGGGATGAAGCCACCTCTGTCTGGGGCTGATCCCTATAAATCCGTCTTTCCATTCTGTGTTGGAGTCTCTGCTGCTTTAATCCAATTCTGTGATCTCCTCGGTGCTGGGTTATCCTGCAGGGATTTGGATCAGCCTGTAATTCGTCTGAGGCCTAATCTGTACTGTCCTTAACCCTCTCAGTGCCCCCTGTGTCCCACAATGCTCATAAACAGCAGACACCGCTCATGACCCTGTACCCCCCATATGTCTCTATGGACCCCCAAGATACAATCATCACAGCGTGTGGGGTCATAATGCTCACTGGTGAGGGGGCGCACTGCTACCAGTCATGTATGGAGCTACAACCACTGGGGAGATGTCATACCTCACACTGCTGTGCTCTGTGCTCTCTGCAGCCAATGTAATGTACTGTACCTGGAGAGATGTGTAATCAGACCTCACACTGCTGTGCTCTGTGCTCTCTGCAGCCAGTGTTATGTATTATCCCTGGAGAGATGTGTAATCATACCTCACACTGCTGTGCTCTGTGCTCTCTGCAGCCAGTGTTATGTACTGTCCCTGGAGAGATGTGTAATCAGACCTCACACTGCTGTGCTCTGTGCTCTCTGCAGCCAGTGTTATGTACTGTCCCTGGAGAGATGTGTAATCAGACCTCACACTGCTGTGCTCTGTGCTCTCTGCAGCCAGTGTTATGTAGTGTCCCTGGAGAGATGTGTAATCAGACCTCACACTGCTGTGCTCTGTGCTCTCTGCAGCCAGTGCTATGTATTGTCCCTGGAGAGATGTGTAATCAGACCTCACACTGCTGTGCTCTGTGCTCTCTGCAGCCAATGTAATGTACTGTACCTGGAGAGATGTGTAATCAGACCTCACACTGCTGTGCTCTGTGCTCTATGCAGCCAGTGTTATGTATTGTCCCTGGAGAGATGTGTAATCAGACCTCACACTGCTGTGCTCTGTGCTCTCTGCAGCCAGTGTTATGTATTGTTCCTGGAGAGATGTGTAATCAGACCTCACACTGCTGTGCTCTGTGCTCTCTGCAGCCAGTGTTATGTACTGTCCCTGGAGAGATGTGCAATCATATCTCACACTGCTGTGCTCTGTGCTCTCTGCAGCCAATGTAATGTACTGTCCCTGGAGAGATGTGTAATCAGACCTCACACTGCTGGGCTCTGTGCTCTCTGCCCCCAGTGTTATGTACTGTCCCTGGAGAGATGTGTAATCAGACCTCACACTGCTGTGCTCTGTGCTCTTTGCAGCCAGTGTTATGTATTGTCCCTGGAGAGATGTAAAATCAGACCTCACACTGCTGTGCTCTGTGCTCTCTGCAGCCAGTGTTATGTATTGTCCCTGGAGAGATGTGTAATCAGACCTCACACTGCTGTGCTCTGTGCTCTCTGCAGTCAGTGTTATGTACTGTCCCTGGAGAGATGTGTAATCAGACCTCACACTGCTGTGCTCTGTGCTCTCTGCAGCCAGTGTTATGTACTGTCCCTGGAGAGATGTGAAATCAGACCTCACACTGCTGTGCTCTGTGCTCTCTGCAGCTAGAGTTATGTATTATCCCTGGAGAGATGTGTAATCAGACCTCACACTGCTGGGCTCTGTGCTCTCTGCAGCCAGTGTTATGTACTGTCCCTGGAGAGCTGTGTAATCAGACCTCACACTGCTGTGCTCTGTGCTCTATGCAGCCAGTGTTATGTATTATCCCTGGAGAGATGTGTAATCAGACCTCACACTGCTGTGCTCTCTGCAGCCAGTGTTATGTGTTGTCCCTGGAGAGATGTGTAATCAGACCTCACACTGCTGTGCTCTGTGCTCTCTGCAGCCAGTGTTATGCATTGTCCCTGGAGAGATGTGTAATCATACCTCACACTGCTGTGCTCTGTGCTCTCTGCAGCCAGTATTATGTATTGTCCCAGGAGAGATGTGTAATCAGACCTCACACTGCTGTGCTCTGTGCTCTCTGCAGCCAGTGTTATGTATTGTCCCTGGAGAGATGTGTAATCAGACCTCACACTGCTGTGTTCTGTGCTCTCTGCAGCCAGTGTTATGTACTGTCCCTGGAGAGATGTGTAATCAGACCTCACACTGCTGTGCTCTGTGCTCTCTGCAGCCAGTGTTATGTATTGTCCCTGGAGAGATGTGTAATCAGACCTCACACTGCTGTGCTCTGTGCTCTCTGCAGCCAGTGTTATGTATTGTCCCTGGAGAGATGTGTAATCAGAGCTCACACTGCTGTGTTCTGTGCTCTCTGCAGCCAGTGTTATGTATTGTCCCTGGAGAGATGTGTAATCATACCTCACACTGCTGTGCTCTGTGCTCTCTGCAGCCAGTGTTATGTATTGTCCCTGGAGAGATGTGTAATCATACCTCACACTGCTGTTCTCTGTGCTCTCTGCAGCCAGTGTTATGTACTGTCCCTGGAGAGATGTGTAATCATACCTCACACTGCTGTGCTCTGTGCTCTCTGCAGCCAGTGTTATGTAGTGTCCCTGGAGAGATGTGTAATCAGACCTCACACTGCTGTTCTCTGTGCTCTCTGCAGCCAGTGTTATGTATTGTCCCTGGAGAGATGGGTAATCATACCTCACACTGCTGTGCTCTGTGCTCTCTGCAGCCAGTGTTATGTATTGTCCCTGGAGAGATGTGCAATCAGACCTCACACTGCTGTGCTCTGTGCTCTATGCAGCCAGTGTTATGTACTGTCCCTGGAGAGATGTGTAATCAGACCTCACACTGCTGTGCTCTGTGCTCTCTGCAGCCAGTGTTACGTATTGTCCCTGGAGAGATGTGTAATCATACCTCACACTGCTGTGCTCTGTGCTCTCTGCAGCTAGTGCTATGTATTGTCCCTGGAGAGATGTGTAATCATACCTCACACTGCTGTGCTCTGTGCTCTATGCAGTCAGTGTTATGTATTGTCCCTGGAGAGATGTGTAATTAGACATCACACTGCTGTGCTCTGTGGTCTCTGCCGCCAGTGTAATGTACTGTCCCTGAAGAGATGTGTAATCAGACCTCACACTGCTGTGCTCTGTGCTCTCTGCAGCTAGTGCTATGTATTGTCCCTGGAGAGATGTGTA
>NC_092419.1:114206585-114226585 GCF_040894005.1 Engystomops pustulosus
CTGCTCCTGCTGCCTCCACAGTAGCCTCCTGCCCATGTGTCCTGCTCCTGCTGGCTCCACAGTAGCCTCCTGCCCATGTGTCCTGTCCCCTGCGCATGTGTCCTGCCCCTGCTGCCTCCACAGTAGCCTCCTGCCCATGTGTCCTGTCCCCTGCGCATGTGTCCTGCCCCTGCTGCCTCCACAGTAGCCTCCTGCTCCTGCTGCCTCCACAGTAGCCTCCTGCATGTGTCCTGCCCCTGCCGACTCTAAAGTAGCCTCCTGCCCCTGCGCATGTGTCCTGCCCCTGCTGCCTCCACAGTAGCCTCCTGCCCATGTGTCCTGCCCCTGCTGCCTCCACAGTAGCCTCCTGCCCATGTGTCCTGCTCCTGCTGGATGCACAGTAGCCTCCTGCCCCCCCCCATGTGTCCTGACCCTGTGCATGTGCATGTGCCCTGACCCTGCTTCATCCACAGTAGCCTCCTGCCCATGTGTCCTGCCCTGCCCCTGCTGCCTCCACAGTAGCCTCCTGCGCATGTGTCCTGCCCCTGCTGCCTCCACAGTAGCCTCCTGCCCATGTGTCCTGATCTTCCCCTGCTGCCTCCACAGTAGCCTCCTGCGCATGTGTCCTGCCCCTGCTGCCTCCACAGTAGCCTCCTGCCCATGTGTCCTGCCCCTGCTACCTCCACTGTAGCCTCCTGCGCATGTGTCCTGCCCCTGCTGCCTCCACAGTAGCCTCCTGCCCATGTGTCCTGCCCCTGCTGCCTCCACAGTAGCCTCCTGCCCATGTGTCCTGCTCCTGCTGGCTGCACAGTAGCCTCCTGGCCCCCCCCCCCATGTGTCCTGACCCTGCTGCCTCCACAGTAGCCTCCTGGCCTTGTGTCCTGCTCCTGCTGCCTCCACAGTAGCCTCCTGCCCATGTGTCCTGCCCTGCCCCTGCTGCCTCCACAGTAGCCTCCTGCGCATGTGTCCTGCCCCTGCTGCCTCCACAGTAGCCTCCTGCCCATGTGTCCTGATCTTCCCCTGCTGCCTCCACAGTAGCCTCCTGCGCATGTGTCCTGCCCCTGCTGCCTCCACAGTAGCCTCCTGCCCATGTGTCCTGCCCCTGCTATCTCCACCGTAGCCTCCTGCGCATGTGTCCTGCCCCTGCTGCCTCCACAGTAGCCTCCTGCCCATGTGCCCTGCTCCTGCTGCCTCCACAGTAGCCTCCTGCCCATGTGTCTTGCTCCTGCTGGCTGCACAGTAGCCTCCTGCCCCCCCCATGTGTCCTGACCCTGCTGCCTCCACAGTAGCCTCCTGCACATGTGTCCTGCTCCTGCTGCCTCCACAGTAGCCTCCTGCCCATGTGTCCTGCTCCTGCTGGCTCCACAGTAGCCTCCTGCGCATGTGTCCTGCCCCTGCTGCCTCCACTGTAGCCTCCTGCCCATGTGTCCTGTCCCCTGCACATGTGTCCTGCCCCTGCTGCCTCCACAGTAGCCTCCTGCTCCTGCTGCCTCCACAGTAGCCTCCTGCATGTGTCCTGCCCCTGCCGACTCTAAAGTAGCCTTCTTCCCCTGCGCATGTGTCCTGCCCCTGCTGCCTCCACAGTAGCCTCCTGCCCATGTGTCCTGCCCCTGCTGCCTCCACAGTAGCCTCCTGCCCATGTGTCCTGCTCCTGCTGGATGCACAGTAGCCTCCTGCCCCCCCCATGTGTCCTGACCCTGTGCATGTGCATGTGCCCTGACCCTGCTGCATCCACAGTAGCCTCCTGCCCATGTGTCCTGCCCTGCCCCTGCTGCCTCCACAGTAGCCTCCTGCGCATGTGTCCTGCCCCTGCTGCCTCCACAGTAGCCTCCTGCCCATGTGTCCTGATCTTCCCCTGCTGCCTCCACAGTAGCCTCCTGCGCATGTGTCCTGCCCCTGCTGCCTCCACAGTAGCCTCCTGCCCATGTGTCCTGCCCCTGCTACCTCCACCGTAGCCTCCTGCACATGTGTCCTGCCCCTGCTGCCTCCACAGTAGCCTCCTGCCCATGTGTCCTGCCCCTGCTGCCTCCACAGTAGCCTCCTGCCCATGTGTCCTGCTCCTGCTGGCTGCACAGTAGCCTCCTGCCCCCCCCCATGTGTCCTGACCCTGCTGCCTCCACAGTAGCCTCCTGGCCTTGTGTCCTGCTCCTGCTGCCTCCACAGTAGCCTCCTGCCCATGTGTCCTGCCCTGCCCCTGCTGCCTCCACAGTAGCCTCCTGCGCATGTGTCCTGCCCCTGCTGCCTCCACAGTAGCCTCCTGCCCATGTGTCCTGATCTTCCCCTGCTGCCTCCACAGTAGCCTCCTGCGCATGTGTCCTGCCCCTGCTGCCTCCACAGTAGCCTCCTGCCCATGTGTCCTGCCCCTGCTACCTCCACCGTAGCCTCCTGCGCATGTGTCCTGCCCCTGCTGCCTCCACAGTAGCCTCCTGCCCATGTGTCCTGCCCCTGCTGCCTCCACAGTAGCCTCCTGCCCATGTGTCTTGCTCCTGCTGGCTGCACAGTAGCCTCCTGCCCATGTGTCCTGCCCCTGCTGCCTCCACAGTAGCCTCCTGCCCATGTGTCCTGTCCCCTGCGCATGTGTCCTGCCCCTGCTGCCTCCACAGTAGCCTCCTGCTCCTGCTGCCTCCACAGTAGCCTCCTGCATGTGTCCTGCCCCTGCCGACTCTAAAGTAGCCTCCTGCCCCTGCGCATGTGTCCTGCCCCTGCTGCCTCCACAGTAGCCTCCTGCCCATGTGTCCTGCCCCTGATGCCTCCACAAAAGCCTCCTGCCCATGTGTCCTGCTCCTGCTGCCTCCACAGTAGCCTCCTGCCCATGTGTCTTGCCCCTGCTGCCTCCACAGTAGCCTCCTGCCCATGTGTCCTGCTCCTGCTGCCTCCACAGTAGCCTCCTGCCCATGTGACCTGTCCTCTGCGCATGTGTCCTGCCCCTGCTGCCTCCACAGTAGCCTCCTGCCCATGTGTCCTGTCCCCTGCGCATGTGTCCTGCCCCTGCTGCCTCCACAGTAGCCTCCTGCTCCTGCTGCCTCCACAGTAGCCTCCTGCATGTGTCCTGCCCCTGCCGACTCTACAGTAGCCTCCTGCCCCTGCCCATGTGTCCTGCCCCTGCTTCCTCCACAGTAGCCTCCTGCCCATGTGTCGTGTCCCCTGCGCATGTGTCCTGCACCTGCTGCCTCCACAGTAGCCTCCTGCCCATGTGTCCTGTCCCCTGCGCATGTGTCCTGCTCCTGCTGCCTCCACAGTAGCCTCCTGCATGTGTCCTGCCCCTGCCGACTCTACAGTAGCCTCCTGCCCCTGCCCATGTGTCCTGCCCCTGCTGACTCCACAGTAGCCTCCTGCCCATGTGTCCTGCCCCTGCTGACTCCACAGTAGCCTCCTGCCCCTGCCGACTCTACAGTAGCCTCCTGCCCCTGCCGACTCTACAGTAGCCACCTGCGCATGTGTTTTGCCCCTGCCGACTCTACAGTAGCCTCCTGCGCATGTGTCCTGCCCCTGCTGACTCCACAGTAGCCTCCTGCCCATGTGTCCTGCTCCTGCTGGCTCCACAGTAGCCTCCTGCCCATGTGTCCTGCCCCTGCCAACTCTACAGTAGCCTCCTGCGCATGTGTCCTGCCCCTGCCGACTGCACAGTAGCCTCCTGCCCCTGCCCATGTGTCCTGCCCCTGCTTCCTCCACAGTAGCCTCCTGCCCATGTGTCGTGTCCCCTGCGCATGTGTCCTGCCCCTGCTGCCTCCACAGTAGCCTCCTGCCCATGTGTCCTGTCCCCTGCGCATGTGTCCTGCTCCTGCTGCCTCCACAGTAGCCTCCTGCATGTGTCCTGCCCCTGCCGACTCTACAGTAGCCTCCTGCCCCTGCCCATGTGTCCTGCCCCTGCTGACTCCACAGTAGCCTCCTGCCCATGTGTCCTGCCCCTGCTGACTCCACAGTAGCCTCCTGCCCCTGCCGACTCTACAGTAGCCTCCTGCCCCTGCCGACTCTAAAGTAGCCTCCTGCGCATGTGTCCTGCCCCTGCTGACTCTATAGTAGCCTCCTGCGCATGTGTCCTGCCCCTGCTGACTCCACAGTAGCCTCCTGCCCATGTGTCCTGCTCCTGCTGGCTCCACAGTAGCCTCCTGCATGTGTCCTGCCCCTGCCGACTCTACAGTAGCCTCCTGCCCCTGCTGACTCCACAGTAGCCTCCTGCCCCTGCCCATGTGTCCTGCCCCTGCTGACTCCACAGTAGCCTCCTGCCCCTGCCGACTCTAAAGTAGCCTCCTGCCTTTGCCGACTCTACAGTAGCCTCCTGCGCATGTGTTCTGCCCCTGCCGACTCCACAGTAGCCTCCTGCACATGTGTCCTGCCCTGCTGCCTCCACAGTAGCCTCCTGCCCATGTGTCCTGCCCTGCCTCTGCTGCCTCCACAGTAGCCTCCTGCGCATGTGTCCTGCCCCTGCTGCCTCCACAGTAGCCTCCTGCCCATGTGTCCTGCCTTTGCTGCCTCCACAGTAGCCTCCTGCCCATGTGTCCTGCCCCTGCTGCCAGCACAGTAGCCTCCTGACCATGTGTCCTTCTCCTGCTGGCTGCACAGTAGCTTCCTGCCCCCCCCCCATGTGTCCTGTCCCCTTTGCATGTGCCCTGACCCTGCTGCCTCCACAGTAGCCTCCTGCCCATGTGTCCTGCCCCTGCTGCCTCCGCAGGAGCCTCCTACCCATGTGTCCTGCTCCTGCTGCCTCCACAGTATCCTCCTGCCCATGTGTCCTGTCCCCTGCGCATGTGTCCTGCCCCTGCTGCCTCCACAGTAGCCTCCTGCCCATGTGTCCTGTCCCCTGCGCATGTGTCCTGCTCCTGTTGCCTCCACAGTAGCCTCCTGCATGTGTCCTGCCCCTGCCGACTCTACAGTAGCCTCATGCCCATGTGTCCTGTCCCCTGCGCATGTATCTAGCCCCTGCTGACTCCACAGTAGCCTCCTGCCCATGTGTCCTGCCCCTGCTGCCTCCACAGTAGCCTCATGCCCATGTGTCCTGTCCCCTGCGCATGTGTCCTTCCCCTGCTGCCTCCTCAGTAGCCTCCTGCCCATGTGTCCTGTCCCCTGCGCATGTGTCCTGCTCCTGTTGCCTCCACAGTAGCCTCCTGCATGTGTCCTGCCCCTGCCGACTCTACAGTAGCCTCCTGCCCCTGCCCATGTGTCCTGCCCCTGCTGACTCCACAGTAGCCTCCTGCCCCTGCCCATGTATCCTGCCCCTGCTGACTCCACAGTAGCCTCCTGCCCCTGTGTCCTGCCCCTGCCGACTCTACAGTAGACTCCTGCCCCTGCCAATGTGTCCTGCCCCTGCTGCCTCCACAGTAGCCTCATGCCCATGTGTCCTGTCCCCTGCGCATGTGTCCTGCTCCTGCTGCCTCCACAGTAGCCTCCTGCATGTGTCCTGCCCCTGCCGACTCTACAGTAGCCTCCTGCCCCTGCCCATGTGTCCTGCCCCTGCTGACTCCAAAGTAGCCTCCTGCCCCTGCCCATGTATACTGCCCCTGCTGACTCCACAGTAGCCTTCTGCCCCTGCCCATGTGTCCTGTCCCCTGCACATGTGTCCTGCCCCTGCTGCCTCCACAGTAGCCTCCTGCTCCTGCTGCCTCCACAGTAGCCTCCTGCATGTGTCCTGCCCCTGCCGACTCTAAAGTAGCCTTCTTCCCCTGCGCATGTGTCCTGCCCCTGCTGCCTCCACAGTAGCCTCCTGCCCATGTGTCCTGCCCCTGCTGCCTCCACAGTAGCCTCCTGCCCATGTGTCCTGCTCCTGCTGGATGCACAGTAGCCTCCTGCCCCCCCCATGTGTCCTGACCCTGTGCATGTGCATGTGCCCTGACCCTGCTGCATCCACAGTAGCCTCCTGCGCATGTGTCCTGCCCCTGCTGCCTCCACAGTAGCCTCCTGCCCATGTGTCCTGATCTTCCCCTGCTGCCTCCACAGTAGCCTCCTGCGCATGTGTCCTGCCCCTGCTGCCTCCACAGTAGCCTCCTGCCCATGTGTCCTGCCCCTGCTACCTCCACCGTAGCCTCCTGCACATGTGTCCTGCCCCTGCTGCCTCCACAGTAGCCTCCTGCCCATGTGTCCTGCCCCTGCTGCCTCCACAGTAGCCTCCTGCCCATGTGTCCTGCTCCTGCTGGCTGCACAGTAGCCTCCTGCCCCCCCCCATGTGTCCTGACCCTGCTGCCTCCACAGTAGCCTCCTGGCCTTGTGTCCTGCTCCTGCTGCCTCCACAGTAGCCTCCTGCCCATGTGTCCTGCCCTGCCCCTGCTGCCTCCACAGTAGCCTCCTGCGCATGTGTTATGCCCCTGCTGCCTCCACAGTAGCCTCCTGCCCATGTGTCCTGATCTTCCCCTGCTGCCTCCACAGTAGCCTCCTGCGCATGTGTCCTGCCCCTGCTGCCTCCACAGTAGCCTCCTGCCCATGTGTCCTGCCCCTGCTACCTCCACCGTAGCCTCCTGCGCATGTGTCCTGCCCCTGCTGCCTCCACAGTAGCCTCCTGCCCATGTGTCCTGCCCCTGCTGCCTCCACAGTAGCCTCCTGCCCATGTGTCTTGCTCCTGCTGGCTGCACAGTAGCCTCCTGCCCATGTGTCCTGCCCCTGCTGCCTCCACAGTAGCCTCCTGCCCCTGCCCATGTATACTGCCCCTGCTGACTCCACAGTAGCCTTCTGCCCCTGCACAGGTGTCCTGACCCTGCTGCCTCCACAGTAGCCTCCTGCCCATGTGTCCTGCCCCTGCTGCCTCCACAGTAGCCTCCTGCCCATGTGTCCTGCTCCTGCTGGCTGCACAGTAGCCTCCTGCCCCCCCCATGTGTCCTGACCCTGCTGCCTCCACAGTAGCCTCCTGCCCTTGTGTCCTGCTCCTGCTGCCTCCACAGTAGCCTCCTGCGCATGTGTCCTGCCCCTGCTGCCTCCACAGTAGCCTCCTGCCCATCAGTCCTGATCTTCCCCTGCTGCCTCCACAGTAGCCTCCTGCGCATGTGTCCTGCCCCTGCTGCCTCCACAGTAGCCTCCTGCCCATGTGTCCTGCCCCTGCTACCTCCACCGTAGCCTCCTGCGCATGTGTCCTGCCCCTGCTGCCTCCACAGTTGCCTCCTGCCCATGTGTCCTGCCCCTGCTGCCTCCACAGTAGCCTCCTGCCCATGTGTCTTGCTCCTGCTGGCTGCACAGTAGCCTCCTGCCCATGTGTCCTGCCCCTGCTGCCTCCACAGTAGCCTCCTGCCCATGTGTCCTGTCCCCTGCGCATGTGTCCTGCCCCTGCTGCCTCCACAGTAGCCTCCTGCTCCTGCTGCCTCCACAGTAGCCTCCTGCATGTGTCCTGCCCCTGCTGCCTCCACAGTAGCCTCCTGCCCATGTGTCCTGCCCCTGCTGCCTCCACAGTAGCCTCCTGCCCATGTGTCCTGCTCCTGCTGGATGCACAGTAGCCTCCTGCCCCCCCCCCCCATGTGTCCTGCCCCTGCTGCCTCCACAGTAGCCTCCTGCCCATGTATCCTGCTCCTGCTGGCTGCACAGTAGCCTCCTGCCCATGTGTCCTGCCACTGCTGCCTCCACAGTAGCCTCCTGCCCATGTGTCCTGCTCCTGCTGCCTCCACAGTAGCCTCCTGCCCATGTGTCCTGTCCCCTGCGCATGTGTCCTGCTCCTGCTGCCTCCAAAGTAGCCTCCTGCATGTGTCCTGCCCCTGCCGACTCTACAGTAGCCTCCTGCCCCTGCCCATGTGTCCTGCCCCTGCTGACTCCACAGTAGCCTCCTGCCCATGTGTCCTGCCCCTGCTGACTCCACAGTAGCCTCCTGCCCCTGCCGACTCTACAGTAGCCTCCTGCCCCTGCCGACTCTACAGTAGCCTCCTGCGCATGTGTCCTGCCCCTGCCGACTCTACAGTAGCCTCCTGCGCATGTGTCCTGCCCCTGCTGACTCCACAGTAGCCTCCTGCCCATGTGTCCTGCTCCTGCTGGCTCCACAGTAGCCTCCTGCATGTGTCCTGCCCCTGCTGACTCTACAGTAGCCTCCTGCCCCTGCCCATGTGTCCTGCCCCTGCTTCCTCCACAGTAGCCTCCTGCCCATGTGTCGTGTCCCCTGCGCATGTGTCCTGCCCCTGCTGCCTCCACAGTAGCCTCCTGCCCATGTGTCCTGTCCCCTGCGCATGTGTCCTGCTCCTGCTGCCTCCACAGTAGCCTCCTGCATGTGTCCTGCCCCTGCCGACTCTACAGTAGCCTCCTGCCCCTGCCCATGTGTCCTGCCCCTGCTGACTCCACAGTAGCCTCCTGCCCCTGCCGACTCTACAGTAGCCTCCTGCCCCTGCCGACTCTACAGTAGCCTCCTGCGCATGTGTCCTGCCCCTGCCGACTCTACAGTAGCCTCCTGCGCATGTGTCCTGCCCCTGCTGACTCCACAGTAGCCTCCTGCCCATGTGTCCTGCTCCTGCTGGCTCCACAGTAGCCTCCTGCATGTGTCCTGCCCCTGCCGACTCTACAGTAGCCTCCTGCCCCTGCTGACTCCACAGTAGCCTCCTGCCCCTGCCCATGTGTCCTGCCCCTGCTGACTCCACAGTAGCCTCCTGCCCCTGCCCATGTATCCTGCCCCTGCTGACTCCACAGTAGCCTTCTGCCCCGGCCCATGTGTCCTGCCCCTGCCGACTCTACAGTAGCCTCATGCCCATGTGTCCTGTCCCCTGCGCATGTGTCCTGCTCCTGCTGCCTCCACAGTAGCCTCCTGCATGTGTCCTGCCCCTGCCGACTCTACAGTAGCCTCCTGCCCCTGCCCATGTGTCCTGCCCCTGCTGACTCCACAGTAACCTCCTGCCCCTGCCCATGTATACTGCCCCTGCTGACTCCACAGTAGCCTTCTGCCCCTGCCCATGTGTCCTGCCCCTGCCGACTCTACAGTAGCCTCCTGCCCCTGCCCATGTGTCCTGCCCCTGCTGACTCCACAGCCACCTGCCCCTGCCCATGTGTCCTGCCCCTGCTGACTCCACAGTAGCCTCCTGCCCCTGCCCATGTGTCCTGCCCCTGCCGACTCTACAGTAGCCTCCTGCCCCTGCCCATGTGTCCTGCCCCTGCTGACTCCACAGTAGCCTCCTGCCCCTGCCCATGTGTCCTTCCCGATTCCTCCTGCCCCTGCACATGTGTCCTGCCCGTGCTGCCTCCACAGTAGCCTCCTGCCCCTGCTGCCTCCACAGTAGCCTCCTGCGCATGTGTCCTGCCCCTGCTGCCTCCACAGTAGCCCCTGCCCTTGCTGCCTCTACAGTAGCCTCCTGCCCATGTGTCCTGCCATGCCCCTGCTGCCTCCACAGTTATCTCCTGCCCATGTGTCCTGTCCCCTGCACATGTGTCCTGCTCCTGCTGCATCTACAGTAGCCTGCTGCATGTGTCCTGCCCTTGCCGACTCTACAGTAGCCTCCTGCCCCTGCCCATGTGTCCTGCCCCTGCTGACTCCACAGTAGCCTCCTGCCCCTGCCCATGTATCCTGCCCCTGCTGACTCCACAGTAGCCTCCTGCCCCTGCCCATGTGTCCTGCCCCTGCCGACTCTACAGTAGCCTCCTGCCCATGTGTCCTGCCCTTGCTGCCTCCACAGTAGCCTCCTGCTCATGTGTCCTGCCCCTGCCGACTCTTCAGTAGCCTCCTGCCCCTGCCGACTCTACAGAAGCCTCCTGCACATGTGTCCTGCCCCTGCTGCCTCCACAGTAGCCTCCTGCCCATGTGTCCTGCTCCTGCTGGCTCCACAGTAGCCTCCTGCCCATGTGTCCTGCCCCTGCCGACTCTACAGTAGCCTCCTGCCCCTGCTGACTCCACAGTAGCCTCCTGCCCCTGCCGACTCTACAGTAGCCTCCTGCGCATGTGTCCTGCCCCTGCCGACTCCACAGTAGCCTCCTGCGCATGTGTCCTGCCCCAGCTGGCTCCACAGTAGCCTCCTGCCCCTGCCCACGTGTCCTGCCCCTGCTGCCTCCTGCCGCTGCACATGTGTCCTGCCCGTGCTGCCTCCACAGTAGCCTCCTGCCCCTGCTGCCTCCACAGTAGGCCCCTGCGCATGTGTCCTGCCCCTGCTGACTCCACAGTAGCCTCCTGCGCATGTGTCCTGCCCCTGCTGCCTCCACAGTAGCCCCCTGCCCATGTGTCCTGCCCCTGATTCCTCCTGCCCCTGCACATGTGTCCTGCCCATGCTGCCTCCACAGTAGCCTCCTGCCCCTGCTGCCTTCACAGTAGCCTCCTGCCCCTGCTGCCTCCACAGTAGCCTCCTGCGCATGTGTTCTGCCCCTGCTGCCTCCACAGTAGCCCCTGCCCTTGTGTCCTGCCCTTGCTGCCTCTACAGTAGCCTCCTGCCCATGTCTCCTGCCCTGCCTCTGCTGCCTCCACAGTAGCCTCCTGCGCATGTGTCCTGCCCCTGCTGCCTCCACAGTAGCCTCATGCCCATGTGTCCTATCCCCTGCGCATATGTCCTGCCCCTGCTGCCTCCACAGTTATCTCCTGCCCATGTGTCCTGCTCCTGCTGCATGTGTCCTGCCCCTGCCGACTCTACAGTAGCCTCCTGCCCCTGCTGACTCCACAGTAGCCTCCTGCCCCTGCTGCCTCCACAGTAGCCTCCTGCTCATGTGTCCTGCTCCTGCTGGCTCCACAGTAGCCTCCTGCATGTGTCCTGCCCCTGCCGACTCTACAGTAGCCTCCTGCCCCTGCCCATGTGTCCTGCCCCTGCTGACTCCACAGCCTCCTGCCCCTGCCCATGTGTCCTGCCCCTGCTGACTCCACAGTAGCCTCCTGCCCCTGCCGACTCTACAATAGCCTCCTGCCCCTGCCGACTCTACAGAAGCCTCCTGCGCATGTGTCCTGCCCCTGCCGACTCCACAGTAGCCTCCTGCACATGTGTCTTGCCCCTGCTGCCTCCACAGTAGCCTCCTGCCCATGTGTCCTGCTCCTGCTGGCTCCACAGTAGCCTCCTGCCCATGTGTCCTGCCCCTGCCAACTCTACAGTAGCCTCCTGCGCATGTGTCCTGCCCCTGCCGACTGCACAGTAGCCTATTGCGCATGTGTCCTGCCCCTGCTGGCTCCACAGTAGCCTCCTGCACATGTGTCTTGCCCCTGCTGCCTCCACAGTAGCCTCCTGCCCATGTGTCCTGCTCCTGCTGGCTCCACAGTAGCCTCCTGCCCATGTGTCCTGCCCCTGCCAACTCTACAGTAGCCTCCTGCGCATGTGTCCTGCCCCTGCCGACTGCACAGTAGCCTATTGCGCATGTGTCCTGCCCCTGCTGGCTCCACAGTAGCCTCCTGCCCCTGCCCATGTGTCCTGCCCCTGCTGCCTCCTGCCCCTGCACATGTGTCCTGCCCCTGCTGCCTCCACAGTAGCCTCCTGCGCATGTGTCCTGCCCCTGCTGCCTCCACAGTAGCCCCTGCCCTTGTGTCCTGCTCTTGCTGCCTCCACATTAGCCCCTGACCTTGTGTCCTGCCCCTGCTGCCTCCACAGTAGCCTCCTGCGCATGTGTCCTGCCCCTGCTGCCTCCACAGTAGCCTCCTGCCCATGTGTCCTGCCCCTGCCGACTCCACAGTAGCCTCCTGCCCATGTGTCCTGCCACTGCCTACTCCACAGTAGCATCCGCCGCATGCGTCCTGCCTCTGCCGACTCCATAGTAGCCTCCTGCACATGTGTCCTGCCCCCGCCGACTCCACAGTAGCCTCCTGCGCATGTGTCCTGCCTATGCTGACTCACATCCCTGGGAGCTCCGTGCAAGGCTCTGCCAGCCTGGAAGCTCCTTTAACCCCTTCATGTTAGTGCGTGTTATGGGGTTCTTAGGTTTGCCCTACATCTAATTATGTCCCATGGCTTCCAATAGCATTCCTCTAGATGACACAGATGTATATTTCTGGTGCAGATGCCTCCTCTCAGAGTCTGCCTTATCCTACGTCTTCTCTTCCTGTTTTCTAAAACTCTAAGGGATATTCCCGTCTGGGCACTCACACTCAGTATCATTAATCTGCCTTCTATATACATTTCTTCAATTAGTTGTTATAAAATTTTTTTACCTGTGTGAAGATAATTTCTCATAAATGTAGTCATATGGTCCCTTAGAAACAAGACTGTGTCCTTGGATACGACCACCTCTGCTGGGGGGATTGCACAAAGAAACAAAAAGTTTTTGTATATGAAATGTCCTGTAGTAATGATCGCTGGACCCAGGAGGTCAGGCAGGGATCAATAGGGATAACAGCTAGTGTGGGGTGGTCGTATCCAAGGAAGATATCATGGTGACATTTATGAGACATTGGGGGTAATTTACTAAGGGCCCGATTCGCGGTTTCCCGACGCGTTACCCGAATATTTCCGATTTGCGCCGATTTTCCCTGTATTGCCCCGGGATTTTGGCGCACACGATCGGATTGTGGCGCATCAGCGCTTGCATGCACGCGATTGGATTGTGGCGCATCGGCGCTTGCATGCACGCGACGGAAATCGTGGGCCGTGGCCGAACAAAAACCCGACGGATTCGGAAAAAAAAAAGTTTTGCGGGACTTGCGCTTATCTTCACCAGGTATCGGCTCGTGCATTTCGGCGGACTTCAGCACAGCAGCGCCATCTGGTGGACGTCAGAGGAACTGCCTTAGTGAATCGCTGGAAGACCCGAATCCACCGCAGAGAACGCGCCACTGGATCGCGAATGGACCGGGTAAGTAAATCTGCCCCAATATCTTCACACAAGAACATTTTATTTAATAACATCCAATTGAAGAAATGTTTCCATGGGGCAAATGAATTACATTAAACGTGAAAGCCCAAACATGGACAAAACATGCTCTTTCCTCCGCCGCACACATCCCTCCCACCCCCGCACCCTGCAGTCCGCTGCCTTGGAGCCATCTGTGACTCTTCCTTATCCCGGCACTTACTACAACCTGCGCCTCCATCTCCAGAACATCTCTCGCATCCGACCCGTCCTCAACCCAGTCTACAAAATTACTAATCCCTGCCCTCATCATCTCCTGCATGGACTACTGCAACTTTCTTCTCTGTGGTCTCACAGCTGACTAATGCCTCTTCACTCCATCCTAGACTCTGCTGCCCGGCTCATCCCTCTGTCTCCTGGCTTCTCCTCTGCCTCTCCTCTCTGCTGCCCGGCTCATCCCACTGTCTCCTGGCTTCTCCTCTGCCTCTCCTCTCTGCTGCCCGGCTCATCCCACTGTCTCCTGGCTTCTCCTCTGCCTCTCCTCTCTGCTGCCCGGCTCATCCCTCTGTCTCCTGGCTTCTCCTCTGCCTCTTCTCTCTGCTGCCCGGCTCATCCCACTGTCTCCTGGCTTCTCCTCTCTGCTGCCCGGCTCATCCCACTGTCTCCTGGCTTCTCCTCTGCCTCTCCTCTCTGCTGCCCGGCTCATCCCACTGTCTCCCGGCTTCTCCTCTCTGCTGCCCGGCTCATCCCACTGTCTCTCGGCTTCTCCTCTCTGCCTCCCGGCTTCTCCTCTCTGCCTCCCGGCTTCTCCTCTCTGCTGCCCGGCTCATCCCACTGCCTCCCGGCTTCTCCTCTCTGCTGCCCGGCTCATCCCACTGTCTCCCGGCTTCTCCTCTCTGCTGCCCGGCTCATCCCACTGTCTCCTCTGCCTCTCCTCTCTGCTGCCCGGCTCATCCCACTGTCTCCCGGCTTCTCCTCTCTGCTGCCCGGCTCATCCCACTGTCTCCCGGCTTCTCCTCTCTGCTGCCCGGCTCATCCCACTGTCTCTCGGCTTCTCCTCTGCCTCTCCTCTCTGCTGCCCGGCTCATCCCTCTGTCTCCTGGCTTCTCCTCTGCCTCTCCTCTCTGCTGCCCGGCTCATCCCTCTGTCTCCTGGCTTCTCCTCTGCCTCTCCTCTCTGCTGCCCGGCTCATCCATCTGTCTCCTGGCTTCTCCTCTGCCTCTCCTCTCTGCTGCCCGGCTCATCCCACTGTCTCCTGGCTTCTCCTCTGCCTCTCCTCTCTGCTGCCCGGCTCATCCCACTGTCTCCTGGCTTCTCCTCTGCCTCTCCTCTCTGCTGCCCGGCTCATCCCTCTGTCTCCTGGCTTCTCCTCTGCCTCTTCTCTCTGCTGCCCGGCTCATCCCACTGTCTCCTGGCTTCTCCTCTCTGCTGCCCGGCTCATCCCACTGTCTCCTGGCTTCTCCTCTGCCTCTCCTCTCTGCTGCCCGGCTCATCCCACTGTCTCCCGGCTTCTCCTCTCTGCTGCCCGGCTCATCCCACTGTCTCTCGGCTTCTCCTCTCTGCCTCCCGGCTTCTCCTCTCTGCCTCCCGGCTTCTCCTCTCTGCTGCCCGGCTCATCCCACTGCCTCCCGGCTTCTCCTCTCTGCTGCCCGGCTCATCCCACTGTCTCCCGGCTTCTCCTCTCTGCTGCCCGGCTCATCCCACTGTCTCCTCTGCCTCTCCTCTCTGCTGCCCGGCTCATCCCACTGTCTCCCGGCTTCTCCTCTCTGCTGCCCGGCTCATCCCACTGTCTCCCGGCTTCTCCTCTCTGCTGCCCGGCTCATCCCACTGTCTCTCGGCTTCTCCTCTCTGCCTCCCGGCTTCTCCTCTCTGCCTCCCGGCTTCTCCTCTCTGCTGCCCGGCTCATCCCACTGCCTCCCGGCTTCTCCTCTCTGCTGCCCGGCTCATCCCACTGTCTCCCGGCTTCTCCTCTCTGCTGCCCGGCTCATCCCACTGTCTCTCGGCTTCTCCTCTCTGCCTCCCGGCTTCTCCTCTCTGCCTCCCGGCTTCTCCTCTCTGCCTCCCGGCTTCTCCTCTCTGCCTCCCGGCTCATCCCACTGCCTCCCGGCTTCTCCTCTCTGCTGCCCGGCTCATCCCACTGTCTCCCGGCTTCTCCTCTCTGCTGCCCGGCTCATCCCACTGTCTCCCGGCTTCTCCTCTCTGCTGCCCGGCTCATCCCACTGTCTCCCGGCTTCTCCTCTCTGCTGCCCGGCTCATCCCACTGTCTCCCGGCTTCTCCTCTCTGCTGCCCGGCTCATCCCACTGTCTCCCGGCTTCTCCTCTCTGCTGCCCGGCTCATCCCTCTGTCTCCCGGCTTCTCCTCTCACACTGCTGTGCTCTCTGCAGCCAGTGTTATGTAGTGTCCCTGGAGAGATGTGTAATCAGACCTCACACTGCTGTGCTCTGTGCTCTCTGCAGCCAGTGTTATGTATTGTCCCTGGAGAGATGTGTAATCAGACCTCACACTGCTGTGCTCTGTGCTCTCTGCAGCCAGTGTTATGTACTGTCCCTGGAGAGATGTGTAATCAGACCTCACACTGCTGTGCTCTGTGCAGCCAGTGTTATGTATTGTCCCTGGAGAGATGTGTAATCAGACCTCACACTGCTGTGCTCTGTGCTCTCTGCAGCCAGTGTTATGTATTGTCCCTGGAGAGATGTGTAATCAGACCTCACACTGCTGTGCTCTGTGCAGCCAGTGTCAGCAGTCATATGAAGTACACAACAGCCGGACGCCATCACGTAAAAACCCACCTCTTTATTACAGCTTATGGTTCTGTATGTAGTCAGAAAAACAAAAATAAAAACTAAAATTTGACAAAAATATATATAAAAAAAAAAATTCTGAAGTCGATACAGACGGACGCCATAAGCGATACGATACTATGAACCTTCAAAATACAAAAACTGCGCTGCCATTTGTACACAGAAACATTTTTACAAGCCGGCGGTCGCCATGTCCTCCCCCACCTGCAGGGGGCGCCGCAGAGGAGGATGGGGAAGCAGGTTCCAGCATTCAGGCTCCTCTGCTTGCTGTCAGTGAATGCATTCCCATATCCTAGCAGTGCAGCTGAGGGTCATCAGCCTGGCACAGCTAGAAATGACACACTGTAACAAACCTTCAGCTGTGTGATCTCATTCATATCAATGTGCCAAGCAGGTTTCTATTCACCAACAGCAAGCACAAACCCTGCTAAACCTGCACAACTTCAAAACAATGGATGAACTTTATTTACAGCCAAGTGGACAACAACTTTTAACCTCTTCCGTGCCAATTTGTTTATAAAAGGGAGAACAGAGCGATGGGTGCAGGGGGGGGCACAAATAACTATACAACTGGAGATGGGGGGGGGGGGGGGCTGCACCCGCTCCCCTGGTATTGGTCACAAATAAAAGGAACAAAGAACTGATGTCACCCAGACGAGGGAGTCCCAGCTCTTGTATCTTATCCAGAGCTGCAGTCATGGCGCTGGTAGCAGCTTTGGCTGTGACTAGAGTATGTGACTGGAGTACAAGCAAAACAAAACATGTGCTGGAACTGGGACTCAAGTGTCATTAATGACTTGCAGACAGACAAGGGAGCGGCTGGGATTTGGGGGTCCGGGTGCCCCCCGCTTGCTCTCCGCTGCGGACGTCAGGAGACACCGGGGAGAAACAGGAGGAAAAGAAAACGTCTGAGGCTGTGAAATTGTCATCATCATCATCATTATTGAGAAACCCACCGAGGAAGAGGTGGCGCCCCCCGATGGCACAGTCTGATAGCAGCGGCGGGGGCTCAGCAGTCGCTCTTCCACAGTTTGATGGTCTTGTCGTTCTCTAGCGCGGCCGAGGCGATGATGTTCTCTGTGGGGTGACAGGCCGTGGAGATGATCACATCTGCAACAGGAGAAGGCGTCAGGATGGACGGACCCCCACACAAGCCAGGGCATGGGGGGTGCACACACAACAACCACCCCCTCTCCAGGACCAGGGCACGACCAGCGCTCCACCCCCCCCCCCGCAGGACCAGGGCACGACCAGCGCTCCCCCCTTACCCCTCGCAGGACCAGGGCACGACCAGCGCTCCACCACCCCCGACAGGACCAGGGCACGACCAGCGCTCCACCACCCCCGACCCCCCCCGCAGGACCAGGGCACGACCAGCGCTCCACCACCCCCGACCCCCCCCCCCCCGCAGGACCAGGGCACGACCAGCGCTCCACCACCCCCGACAAGACCAGGGCACGACCAGCGCTCCACCACCCCCGACCCCCCCCGCAGGACCAGGGCACGACCAGCGCTCCACCACCCCCGACCCCCCCCCCCCCCCCCCCCGCAGGACCAGGGCACGACCAGCGCTCCACCACCCCCGACCCCCCCGCAGGACCAGGGCACGACCAGCGCTCCACCACCCCCGACCCCCCCCCCCCCCGCAGGACCAGGGCACGACCAGCGCTCCACCACCCCCGACAAGACCAGGGCACGACCAGCGCTCCACCACCCCCGACCCCTCCGCAGGACCAGGGCACGACCAGCGCTCCACCACCCCCGACCCCCCCCGCAGGACCAGGGCACGACCAGCGCTCCACCACCCCCGACCCCCCCCCCCCCCGCAGGACCAGGGCAGGACCAGGGCAGGACCAGCGCTCCACCACCGCCGACCCCCCCGCCAGGACCAGCGCTCCACCACCCCCGACCCCCTCGCAGGACCAGGGCACGACCAGCGCTCCACCACCCCCGACCCCCCCGCAGGACCAGGGCACGACCAGCGCTCCACCACCCCCGACCCCCCCGCAGGACCAGGGCACGACCAGCGCTCCACCACCGCCGACCCCCCCGCCAGGACCAGCGCTCCACCACCCCCGACCCCCTCGCAGGACCAGGGCACGACCAGCGCTCCACCACCCCCGACCCCCTCCGCAGGACCAGGGCACGACCAGCGCTCCACCACCCCCGACCCCCCCGCAGGACCAGGGCACGACCAGCGCTCCACCACCGCCGACCCCCCGCCAGGACCAGCGCTCCACCACCCCCGACCCCCTCGCAGGACCAGGGCACGACCAGCGCTCCACCACCCCCGACAGGACCAGGGCACGACCAGCGCTCCACCAGCCCCGACCCCCCCCGCAGGACCAGGGCACGACCAGCGCTCCACCACCCCCGACCCCCCCGCAGGACCAGGGCACGACCAGCGCTCCACCACCCCCGACCCCCCCGCAGGACCAGGGCACGACCAGCGCTCCACCACCCCCGACCCCCCCGCAGGACCAGGGCACGACCAGCGCTCCACCACCCCCGACCCCCCCGCCAGGACCAGGGCATGGCGGCTGTGACCCCTTCCCCCCCCCCCTCCAGGACCAGGGCATGGCGGCTGTGACCCCCCCCTCTCCAGGACCAGGGCATGGCGGCTGTGACCCCCCCCTCTCCAGGACCAGGGCATGGCGGCTGTGACCCCCCCCTCTCCAGGACCAGGGCATGGCGGCTGTGACCCCCTGTCCTCTCACCCGTGTGTCCCTGTAGTTTCTGCACCACCTCCTTAGTCTGCAGGTTCCAGATGTACACCAGGTTATCTTCTGACCCCGACACAATCCACTGCAAGACACAAAGCACAGGTTACCCACATGCCGGCTCCCCCACAGCCAGCCGGGGGTTAATGAGCGCAGCACGCACCTTGCCGCCGGTTACGGAGAAGTTGGCGAATATGCAGTACTTCTCGTTCTTGTGACACGTGTAGGTTTTCAGGCACTGAAAGAGAAAAGGTCAGAGGAAGAGTCTACAAACCTAATGTCCTAATCAGTGGCTAACGAGGAGGTGGGGACACCCTGCACAACCTACCTTCCCCTTACTGTAGTCCCACAACTTCAGCGTGCTGCAACACAAAGCAAATGATGAGAGGCCGCTGGGCGCCAGGCCACCCGTGTCACCCAGTCCTCCCTGGGTCATTGTGGGGTCACTCCTCGATACTTACTTGTCCAATGTGGCCGCTAGGATGTATTTGCCGTTTGGAGAAAACTTCACAAAAGAGACGGGAGGATTGTCATCATCTGAGGAAGGACACAGACACGGTGAGCAGCCGGCCACCGCTCTGCTGGAAGCTCCCTCTAAGTTTCTGACCAAGGGAACCCATCAGACATTGGCCTAATAAACCACTAGCAGTGAGCAGTCCAGCAGGTGCGCTGGCATCACCCAGAAAATCTACTTAGAAGTGAGATGTAAATTGATTTTATGAAGTCCTGGAGGTGAAGAGTTGAACACTGAAGTCAAGCTCTCCCGGCTTAAAACAGACTTCACTATAATCAGGGACGTAACGATCGCAGTCGCAGGGGGTGCAACCACGACCGGGCCCATCAGAAGACAGAGGCCTGCGGCTGCTACCATGGAATATGGTTGCTCCCGGCTCCTGCTGACAGCTGCGGGCCCCTGATGCAGCGCACCTTCACTGTGAGCCGAAAATGTGTATGAATATGTCTGTACACGTGTATATGATGTGTTAGTAATACGGTTTGGGGCTGCAACATTACATGATTCTGGGTAAATAAAGTCGGCGACTTTCATCACTAGATCCTAGGACTTCAATAAAGTCAAAAAACTAATACACACACACACATTATACATACACACACACACATTATACATACACACACACACATTATACATACACACACACACACACACACACACACACACACACACACATTATACATACACACACACACACACACACATTATACATACACACACACACACACACACATTATACATACACACACACACACACACACACATTATACATACACACACACACACACACACACACACATTATACATACACACACACACACACACACACACATTATACATACACACACACACACACACACACACACATTATACATACACACACACACACACACACACATTATACATACACACACACACACACACACACACACATTATACATACACACACACACACACACACACACACACATATACATACACACACACACACACACACACACATTATACATACACACACACACACACACACACACACACATTATACATACACACACACACACACACACACACACATTATACATACACACACACACACACCACACACACATATACATACACACACACACACACACACATTATACAACACACACACACACACACACACACACATTATACATACACACACACACACACACACACACACACAATTATACACACACACACACACACACACACACATATACATACACACACACACACACACACACACATATACATACACCCACATCACCCCCCCCCCATTATACACACGGGGATCTCTCTACACACACACACAACATTACACA